>NW_027310160.1:23880-54515 GCF_047496795.1 Chiloscyllium punctatum
CCTCTCCCCTCCCCGTGGGAGCGAGTCCCCCATTCTCCCCCCACTCCCCGTGGGAGCGAGTCCCCCCATTCTCCCCCACACTCCCTGTGGGAGTGAGTCCCCCATTCTCCCCCTCCACTCTCCTGGGAGTGAGACTCCCATTCCTCTCCCCTCCCCGTGGGAGCGAGTCCCCCATTCTCCCCCACACTCCCTGTGGGAGTGAGTCCCCCATTCTCCCCCTCCACTCCCCTGGGAGTGAGACTCCCATTCCTCTCCCCTCCCCGTGGGAGTGAGTCCCCCATTTGCCCCCAACACTCAAGGGAGAGCGGTTTGCCTGGATTCCCATTTGGATTTATTCCCGACTGACACCCCAGTCTCAACCTGTTCTTCATCCACCACATCTGGATCCACCAACATCCTTTCCACTTCCTGTGTACCTCCACATCTATTTGTTAATGTCAGAGCGACAGGGTGTTAACAAGTACAGCCAGAAACCTCTGCCAAGAGGTGGACAAAACTATGGGGCGGGCTCAGTGGTAAGCACCGCTGCCTCACAGCGCCAGGGGGCCTGGGTTCGATCCCAGCCTCGGGGAGTGTGGAGTTTGAACATTCGCCCCCCCCCACCCCAGTGTCTGCGTGGGTTTCCTCCGGGTGCTCCGGTTTCCTCCCACAAAGATGTGCGGTTTAGGCCGTGCTAAATTGCCCCTAGTGTTAGGCGCATTAGTCAGAGGAAAATGGGCTCTTCGGAGTGGACTGGTTGGGCCGAAGGGCCTGTTTCCACACTGTAGGGAACCTAATCTTAAAAACAAACACGTGTAAACGCTGTGACCCACCCCTCTCTCACACCAGAAAAATGAACCTCTGATACTCTTGTTAATTTGTGGGGATATAAGGTAGGCTGTTCAGGACTGAGATAGGGAGAACTGTCTTCACCCAGAGAGTGGGGGGTGGGTAACGGGGAGCCTGTAGGATTGTCTGCTACAGAAAAGCGTAGTTCTCTCTCTCTCTCTCCCCTCAGTTCTCTCTCTCTCTCTCTCTCCCCTCAGTTCTCTCTCTCTCTCTCTCTCTCTCTCTCTCTCTCTCCCTCCCCTCAGTTCTCTCTCTCTCTCTCTCCCCTCAGTTCTCTCTCTCTCTCTCTCTCTCTCTCTCTCTCTCTCTCTCTCCTCAGTTCTCTCTCTCTCTCTCTCCCCTCAGTTCTCTCTCTCTCTCTCTCTCTCCCCCTCAGTTCTCTCTCTCTCTCTCTCTCTCTCTCCCCTCAGTTCTCTCTCTCTCTCTCTCTCCCCTCAGTTCTCTCTCTCTCTCTCTCCCCTCAGTTCTCTCTCTCTCTCCCTCCCTCTCTCTCTTTCCCCCCTCTCTCCCCTCAGTTCTCTCTCTCTCTCCCCTCAGTTCTCTCTCTCTTTCCCCTCAGTTTTCTCTCTCCCCCCTCAGTTTTCTCTCTCTCTCTCCCCTCAGTTCTCTCTCTCTCTGTCTCCCCCCTCAGTTCTCTCTCTCTCTCTCTCTCCCTCTCTCCCCCCTCAGTTCTCTCTCTCTCTCTCCCCTCAGTAAATGTTTTTAAGAAGGAGTTGAGTACAGCTCCCAAGGCGAAAGGGGATCAAAGGATAGGCTTGGGCATGGAGGTTGAAGGGCAGAATGGCCTACTCCACCTCCTATGTCTCGGCCTTTTGGAGCTAACTTTCCCATAATATCGTGACCAGTTTATTTACACTTATCCAAACACAGGCCCATCCGAAAAGCATCGAAGGCTTACTGTGTCATTGTGGAATCAGGGAAAGAAATCATAGAATCACTGCTGTGTGGAGACAGGCCATTCAGCCCATCGGGTCCACACCAATCCGCCAAAGAGCAGCCGACCCAGCCGCCCACTCTATCCCTGCATTTCCCATGGCTAACCCACCTAGCCTTGCCATCCCTGGGCACTACAGGACAATTTAGCATGGCCATAGTGCCCCAGGGATGTGCAGGTTAGGGTGGATTGGCCATGCTAAATTGTCGCATAGTGCCCAGGGATGTGCAGGTTAGGGCGGATTGGCCATGCTAAATTGTCCCATAGTGCCCAGGGATGTGCAGATTAGGGTGGATTGGTCATGCTAAATTGTCCCATAGTGCCCAGGGATGTGCAGGTTAGGGCGGATTGGCCATGCTAAATTGTCCCATAGTGCCCAGGGATGTGCAGGTTAGGGTGGATTGGCCATGCTAAATTGTCCCATAGTGCCCAGGGATGTGCAGGTTAGGGTGGATTGGCCATGCTAAATTGTCCCATAGTGCCCAGGGATGTGCAGGTTAGGGTGGATTGGCCATGCTAAATGGTCCCATAGTGTCCAGGGATGTGTAGGTTAGGGTGGATTGGCCATGCTAAATTGTCCTGTAGTGCCCAGGGATGTGCAGGTTAGGGTGGATTGGCCAGGCTAAATTGTCCCGTAGTCCCCAGGGATGTGCAGGTTAGGGTGGATTGGCCATGCTAAATGGTCCCATAGTGTCCAGGGATGTGTAGGTTAGGGTGGATTGGCCATGCTAAATTGACCTGTAGTGTCCAGGGATGTGCAGGTTAGGGGGATTGGCCATGCTAAATTGTTGCAGAATGCCCAGGGATGTGCAGGTTAGGGTGGATTGGCCATGCTAAATTGACCTGTAGTGTCCAGGGATGTGCAGGTTAGGGGGATTGGCCATGCTAAATTGTTGCAGAATGCCCAGGGATGTGCAGGTTAGGGTGGATTGACCATGCTAAATTGTCCCATAGTGCCCAGGGATGTACAGGTTAGGGTGGATTGGCCATGCTAAATTGTCCCATAGTGCCCAGGGATGTGCAGGTTAGGGTGGATTGGCCATGCTAAATTGTCCCATAGTGCCCAGGGATGTGCAGGTTAGGGTGGATTGGCCATGCTAAATTGTCCCATAGTGCCCAGGGATGTACAGGTTAGGGTGGATTGGCCATGCTAAATTGTCCCATAGTGCCCAGGGATGTACAGGTTAGGGTGGATTCGCCATGCTAAATTGTCCCATAGTGTCCAGGGATGTGCAGGTTAGGGTGGATTGGCCGCGGTAAATGGGTCGGGTTGTGGATCTGGGTTGGCTGCTCTTCAGAGACTCTGTGTAGACTCTCTGTGCTGAACGGCCTCCTTCCATTCTGTGGGGGTGGGATTTCTCTGATTGGAACCCGTGTTCCGAGGACCATACCTGGCTCTCCGCATTCACAGCCACCAGGCCCCTCGCCTCCTTCAACAGTGGTGCGGAGGGAGGCCATTCAGCCCGTCATCATAGAGCCTGCGCCCAAGCAAGTGCCTGTCCCCTGCCTTTTCCCTGCCACACCCAGTGCCCCCTCTCGAATGCCCACCGGGCTTTGCCTTCCAAGCCCCCCCCCCCCCCCCAGTGCCCTGACTGGGTGAGTTCTCTCACGTTCGCCCTTCCTGCCCTTGAGGTGTGCCTTGGGAGCCCCGTTTAACGGCGACTCATCCCCGGCCTTCGGACCAGGCCTCTGTGAACCGACAGTTAAATCCTGAGGCATTCACGCACCCTCCCCCACTGTGAGGCAGCAGTGCTAACCACTGTGCCACCGTTTTGTTTGGCCTTTTTGTTCCTGGGCCTCAGGCCTGCACTGATCCCATTGCTGTCATTCTCCTTGGATTGATGGGTCATTGGAGAGCGCACACGGTTGCTAGGGTACGGTCTGGGGAACAGCTGCAACTTAAGCCTAGTACCCCACCCCACCCCCCCCCTCCTCTCACCCTCCCCCTCCACTCCATTCTACACCCACTCCTCCCCAAGGACAGATGCGGGGCACCCTTTCAAAGGTGGCTTTGAGTGTAACTTGAGATCTCCCAGACGATCGGTGCCTGGCTGGAGTCAGAGGTTCAGGAAGCAATCCAGCCTTGTATTAAAACCCCCCACGGGCATGATAACGATCTCTGCAGCCGGTTTTTGATCGAAGGTATTTCACTAATGGAGACAAAATGTTTCTCAGCCTCCAGCACAGGTCATCAACTCTCCACCCACCATCCCCCCACCTCAAAGATATAACTCGTGCCTTGTGAAGGATTGATCAAACACAGTCTGTCTCCAACGCTCAGTGCCTCCTTTTATTCTTCTGAGGAGATTCTAAATCCCCTGTTTATATTTTTGGATGTAAAGCCTGCAGCAGGAATCTTATTTATTCCCCTACACTCATGTCGCATGTGTATGTATGTGTGTGTACAGGCATGGGTGTGTGCGCACACGTGCGGGGGTGTGTGTGGGGGTATGTGTGTGTGGGTGTGGGTGGAGTGTGTGGGGGGTGTGTGTTTGTGTAGGGGGCTTTTGTGGGGTGTGTGTGTATGGGGTGTGTGATGTGGGTGTGTGTGTGTTTTGGGAGGTGGTGTGGGTGTGTGTGTGTGGGGGGGGGGTGTGGGGTGTGTTTGTGGGTGTGTGGGGGTCTGTGAGTGGGGGACTGTGAGTGGGGGACTGTGTGGGGGGGCTATTTGGGGGTGTGTGTGTGTGAGGGTGTGTGTGTGGGGGGTTTGTGTGGGTGTGGGGGTGTGGATGTGTATGGGGTGTGTGTGTGTGTGTGAGAGGTCTACAGCCTGGGAACAGGCCCTTCGGCCTGACTTGTCCCTAATGCCCAGTGTTCACAATAAAACGGTCCATTTCCCTCCATACCCATCCCAACCATGTTCCTGTCCAAGTGTTTCTTAAATGACAAAAATTGTTCTCAGCTTTACGTCTGGAAGCCAGTTCTTGACACTCACCACCTTCTGTTTGAAAAACTTGCCCTCCCCCTTTTATCTCTCCCCTGTCACCTCAAACCCATGCCCTCTAGTTTTAGACCCCCCTACACTAGGGGAATGTTATTGCATATATAAGGTCACCCCTCAGTCTCCAGGGAAAAAGCTATCTAACCTCTTAAGGCAAACCTTCCAGTCCAGGTAACATCCTGGTTAATTCTTTTTTCTGCACTCTTTTCACTTTGGATAAAATCCTCAGCCCACTATGTTCTAGTGAGAATGTCTCAGCCTCTCCCTATATCTCAACCCCCCCCCCCCCAACTTTCATCATACTCTGACCAGAACTGAGCATAGTCCTCCAGAAAAGACCTCCCCAACGTCCTGTATAACCTCAACCTGACGTCCCGACTCCTGTACTCGATGGTCTGAGCACCGAAGGTAAGGCTGCCCAACTGAACCTCCTTAACTGCCCCCCCCCCCCCCGAGGTGTCTCTGTTTGACAACGCTCCCCACAGGGCCCTCCCGTGAACTGTACAAGTCCCACCCGTCCTTGCTTCAGATGTACCTTGCATTTCAGACCACGTTAGCCTGGGAGCGCGAGCAAAGAACGAAGAATATTCCAGAACAGGAACCGGGCCTCCAAGCCTGCACCGGCCCAGATCTTCGGTCTAAACCTGACACCTATTTTCTGCATCCCTCTGACTCATCTGAAACAACGTGATCACGGCCGTCTCTACCACCTACATTCCAGGCCCCCACCACCCTCTGAGTGAAGAACGTCCCACGTGTATCTCCCTTAAACCTTTCCCCTCTCACCTTGAACTCGCCACCCTTAGTAATTAAGCCCCCCACTCTGGGGAAAAAGTCTCTTGTCTATCCCCCTCAGGATTTTGTAGACCTCAATCAGGTCCCCCCCCCCCTCAACCTCTGTCTTTCCAGTGGAAGTAATCCTGATCTACTCAACCCCTCTTGATAGCGAGTTTCCTCCGTACCAGGCAACATCCTGGTGAACCTCCTCCACACCCCCTCCAAAGCATCCACATCCTTTGGGTAACCGGGTGACCAGAACGGTACACAGTATTCCGAAATGTGGCCAAAGTCCGATACAACTGTAACATGACCTGCCAACTCTTATACTCAGTACTCCGTCCAGTAAAGGCTATAGGCCTTTTTGAACACTCTTATCGCCCTGTGTTGCCACCTTCAGAGTACAATGGACCTGAACACCCAGATCTCTTTGGACATCAATTTTCCCCCGGGCTTTTCCATTTACCGCACAGTTCGCCTTTGAGTGGGATCTTCCAAAATGCATCACCTCGCATTTGCCCGGACTGAACTCTGTCTGCCATTTCTCCGCCCAACTCTCCAACCCATCTACCTTCTGTATTCTCTGACAGCCCCCCTTCGCTACCTGCTGCTCCTGTAATCGAAGTGTCATAAGGGGGTAAACTGCGAGTAACTCGGGTCACACTGAGTGGAGACCAGAGCCGAAAGCGAGACGGCCGACAGACAGGGAATCCGATGCTCCCTCCAGGATGAATTGCTGGCGGTTGTTCCCTTTGTGCAGAGAAACCGGGCCTACTGACAGGCTTTGAGGCCTGGAGGAGCCTGCAACCCATTGTGTGGTGAGGCTGGGCAATCCATCACTGGCCTGTCGCTCTGAGGGGCTGTCACCCTGACTAAACATTACTGTCAGCTTTGTACACATTCCCAGGCGCACCATCCCCCACCTCCACCCTCCCAACAATAAAGAAAGGAGCACCATTTATAATCCAGCCTGGCCTGCCATTAACCCCTTCACCCTGTCAAATATCCACAGGGTCAGGCCCGAAACCACCCCCCCCCCCCCCCCCCACCCACCCCCACCTAACCCTAGCAAGCTCTCAGTGCGCTGGCACACCCCCTACTTATCTCCCCATTTGGACGGTTTCTTATTCTCACCACATTCTTCACCCAAAATGGACCAGAAACTCAGCTCAGCCAGGACATCGTAAAACTAATCCCGACATCCGATCAGGAAATAAATACCAGGTGTCGCATTCCAGGACATTAGACAAACAGATACCCCGGGGAGGGAGTTACAGACTGGAATCTAATCGAGGGGCTCGGGCTGGGGGTTATATACAGAATAACAGATACCCCGGGAGGGAGTTACAGACTGGAATCTAATCGAGGGGCTCGGGGTGGGGGTTATATACAGAATAACAGATACCCCGGGAGGGAGTTACAGGCTGGAATCTAATCGAGGGGTTCGGGGTGGGGGTTATATACAGAATAACAGATACCCGGGAGGGAGTTACAGACTGGAATCTAATCGAGGGGTTCGGGGGTGGGTTATATACAGAATAACAGATACCTGGGAGGGAGTTACAGACTGGAATCTAATCGAGGGGTTCAGGGGGTGGGTTATATACAGAATAACAGATACCCCGGGAGGGAGTTACAGACTGGAATCTAATCGAGGGGTTCGGGGGGTTTATATACAGAATAACAGATACCCAGGAGGGAGTTACAAACTGGAATCTAATCGAGGGGTTCGGGGTGGTTTATATATCGAATAACTGATACCCAGGAGGGAGTTACAGACTGGAATCTAATCGAGGGGTTCAGCTTAGTTTATGTATGGACTAACAGATACTCGGGGTAGCGTCCCAGACTGGCATCTAGTTGAGGAATGCAGGGAGGCTTATATATAGCATAACAGATACTCGGGAGTGACTTACAGACTGGAGTCTCGTCAAGTCCACATTACAGAAAAGGAAGTGCTGGATGTCTGAAAACACAAAACTGTGGATAACTTCCTGGGACATGATCAAGTGTAACTCAGGGTACTGTGGGAAGCTGGGGATGAAATTGTGGGTCATGGGCAGAGATATCTGTACGATCTAAAGCCACAGGTGAGGAGTCAGAAGGCTGGAGGGTGGCTAATGTTGTGTCTGTATTTAAGAAAGGAGAATCCAGGGAACTTGGCCGAGATCTTGATGAAAGTGTTTCCAAAAGAAAGGATTTGTCTGCACTTGGACAGGCAAGAACTGATTCGGGATAGTCAGCATGGTTTTCTGCGAGGGAGATTGAGGACTTGACCCAGAGGATAGATGAAGGCAGAGCGGGGTAGACATGGTCGACATGGACTTTAGCAAAGCCTTCGATGAGGTTCCACATGGTAGTAAGGTGAGAGCTCGCGGGATCCAGGGCCAAATGGATACAAAATTGTCTTGACACCAGGAGACAGAGATTGGTGGTTGTTTTTCAGACTGGAGGCCTGTGAGCAGTGGCATTCCACACGGATTGGTGCTGGGCCCACTGCTTTTCGTCATTTATGTAAACAGGGTGGTTTAGTAAGTTTGGGGATGACCCCAAAATTGGCGGTATAGTGGACAACGAGGAAAGAGTACAACAGGATATCAATCAGTTGGGTCAATGGGCCAAGGAGTGGTGGATGGAATTTGATTTAGGTGAAAGCGAGGTGTAATCCAATCCAGATTTACACAGTTAAGGGTACGGAATGTTTTCGGGTAGAGAGACCTCTGGTTTCGGGTACACAAATGGCGTTGTGCGGAGACAGGATTGGTGAAGAAAGCTTTTGACATGTTTGCCCTCATTCCTCAGACCCTTGAGTGCAGGACTTGGGACACCATGCTGGAGTTGTACAGCACATTGTGGTGAGGTCTCTCTTGGAGTAATGTGTATGGTTCTGCTCGCTCTGCTAGAGGAGGGATACAATTAACTTGGAGAGGGTTCCGACAGGATGTTGTCAGGACCAGAGGGTCTGAGTTATAAGGAGAGGCTGGGATTTTTGTCCTTCTCGTTGGAGACGAGAAGGTTGAGGGGTTGATAAAACCATGAGGTGAAGAGGGTTGGAGAGTTCAAAACCAGGGGGCGCATTCTTAAAGTGAGTGGAGGAAGGTTTACAAAGGGACCCGAGGGGCAACATTTTCACACAGAGGGAGGTGTGTGCATGGAATGAAAGTGCTCCGAACATGTACAATTGTTAAAAAGACATTTGGATAGATACGTGAATAGGAAAGGTTTAGAAGGATCGGGTCCATAGGTCACCAACTGGGGAATGGTTTAGTTTGTAAAAGTTAGTCAGCACGGCCGAGTTGCACTGAAGGGCCTATTTCCACGCTGTATGACTCGATGTCTATATAAGCGTCTCTAGGCAGTTTATAAATAGAAGAACAAACATCTAACAGTGAATTACAGCCTGGAATGTAATCAGAGGGTTTGAGCTGGTTTATATATATAGCATAATAGACACTCAGGAATGAGCTACAAACTGGCTTCTCAGTGAAGAATTTGGGATGGTTTATATATAGAATAACAGACACCTGGGAGTGAGTTTCAGTGGAATCTAATTGAGGGGGGTCAGGGTGGATTATATGTAGAATAATAGATACCCAGGAGTAAGACCTTGGTAGTGCAGGTTCATAGCTCCTTGAAAGTGGAGTCAAAGGCAGATAGGATAGTGAAGGAGGCGTTTGGTATGCTTTCCTTTATTGGTCAGAGTATTGAGTACAGGAGTTGGGAGGTCATGTTATAGGACATTGGTTAGGCCACTATTGGAATATTGCGTACAGTTCTGGTCTCCTTCCTATCGGAAAGATGTTGTGAAACTTGAAAGGGTTCAGAAAAGATTTACAAGGATGTTGCCAGGGTTGGAGGATCTGAGCTACAGGGAGAGGCTGAACAGGCTGGGGCTGTTTTCCCTGGAGCGTCGGAGGCTGAGGGGTGACCTTATAGAGGTTTATAAAATCATGAGGGGCATGGATAGGGTAAATAGGGCAAGGTCTTTTCCCTGGAGTGGGGGGAGTCCAGAACTAGAGGGGCATAGGTTTAGGGTGAGAGGGGAAAGGAAGCTGAGGGGCAACGTTTTCACCCAGAGGGTGGTACGTGTATGGAATGAGCTGCCAGAGGAAGTGGTGGAGGCTGGTACAATGACAACATTGAAGAGGTGTGAAATGGAGGAGATGTGCTGGATTCACGCACACTGCCCCTCACCCTCCCAATGCAACAAAGACAGAATGCCCCCCCCCCACACCCTGGGTCCTCACCTTCCACCCACCAACCTCCGCGTGCAACACATCATCCTCCGGCATTTCCGTCACCTCCAAACGGACCCCACCACCAGAGACCTCGCCACCCTTCACCGTTCTGGGAGAGACCATTCCCTCCGCCAGTCCCCCCTTCCCCCACCCCTACCAGCCACCACCCCACTCCTGACACCTTTCCCTGTCACCACATGAAGTGCAAACCCTGCACCCACACCACTCCCCTCCCCTCCATCCGAGGGATCCTTCCACGTCAGTCAGAAACTTACCTGTACCTCTCCCAATGTCATCGACTGTATCCGTTAGCCCCACTGTGGTCTCCTTATCAGCAGGGAGACAGGACGCCTTCTTGCGGATCGTTTCAGACAGTATCTCTGGGACACCCGCACCCACCAATCCCACCGCCCCGCGGCTGAACACTTCAACGCTCCCAATCCCCCTCCGTTCAGGAACATGCAGGGCCTGGGTCTCCTCCACCGCCAAACCCTTACCATCCTGGGAGGAGGAACGCCTCATCTTCTGCCTTGGGACTCTGCAACCACACGGGATCAATGTGGATTTCAACAGCTTCCTCATCCCTCCCGCTCCCCCCCCCCCCCCCAACATTATCCCAGTCCCAAGCTTCCAACTCAGCATCACCCTCCAGACCTGTCTGTCACTCCCTCCTCTGACCTATCACCTTCTCCCTCACCTTTATCCACCTATCGTTCTCCCAGTTACTCCCCCCCCCCCCCCCCCCCCAGCCCCACCTCCCTCCCATTTATCTCTCAGCCCTGACCCACATCCCTGAAACATCGATTCTCCTGCCCCTCGGACGCTGCCTGACCTGCTCGTGTTTTTCCAGCGCCACACTCTTCAACCTGATCTCCAGCATCTGCTGCCCCTCACATTCTTCAACATTTAAGAGGCATCTGGGATGGGTATATAAATAGGAAGGGTTTAGAGGGATATGGGCCGGGTCTTGGCAAATGGGATTAGGTTATTTTAGGATATGTAGTCGGCACAGATAGGTTGGACCGGAGGGAGTGTTTCCAAGCTGGACGTCTCTATGACTGTAAGTTACAAACTGGAATCGAATCGAGGGGTTCGGGGTGGTTTAATGATCGTGGGTTTGGAGTGTGTGTCTTGCAGATGGTACACACTGCTGCGACTGAGCGTCGGTGGTGGAGGGAGTGAATATGGTGCGAATGAAGTGTTGAGCTTCTTGAGTGTCGTTGGAGCTACCCCCATTCAGGGCAAATGGGGAGGAAGCAGTCACGTTGCTGACTTGAGTCTCTGCTGCAGGATTGCCAGCCTCTGACGGTTTGGCATGTGCAGTTTTCATTTAGGAGTTAACTCCGCGTCGGTGAGGATATAATGACAGTGACATAATCCAACCGTGTGGAGAAATGATCTCTTCCACCTAAAAAAAAACTCCAGAAATCCTCTAAATGCAGAGCAGTGTGTGTGTGGGAGACAGAGAGACGTCATTTTCCCCGAAGCAAGATCACAATCTGTAACGTTACCTCGGTTTCCCTCTACACAGACCCTGCTAAGACCTGTTGTGTTTCTCTAGTACACCAGATGATCATACAGGAGAAAGGGAGGACTGCAGATGCTGGAGATCAGAGCTGAAAATGTGTTGCTGGAAAAGCACAGCAGGTCAGGTCGCATCCAAGGAGCAGGAGAATTGACGTTTCGGGCATGAGCCCTTCTTCAGGAAGGGCATTCCTGAAGAAGGGCTCATGCCCGAAACGTCGATTCTCCTGTTCTTTGGATGCTGCCTGACCTGCTGCGCTTTTCAAGCAACACATTTTCAGCACATGAGAAATTGTGCCATAGTTCCCAGGGAGGTGCAGGTTAGGGTGGATTGGCCATGCTAAATTGTCCCATAGTGCCCGGGGATGTGCAGGTTAGGGTGGATTGGCCATGCTAAATTGTCCCATAGTGCCCAGGGATGTGCAGGTTAGGGTGGATTGGCCATGCTAAATTGTCCCATAGTGCCCAGGGATGTGCAGGTTAGGCGCGTTAGTCAGTGGGAAGTGTAGAGCAATACTGTAGGGGAAAGGGTCTAGGTGGGTTACTCTTCAGAGGCCTGGTGTGGACTTGTTGTGACGAAGGGCTTGTTTCCACACTGTTGGATATCTATGATTCCACCAACCGCTACCATCTTCCTATGTGTCAGGTATGACTCCAACTCCCGGAGAGTTGATACCCATTGATTCCAGTTTTGCCAGGGCCCCTTGATGCCACCCTCTGTCAAATGCTGTCACTGTCACCACCCCTCAGGAAGTGAGCTGCTTTGTCCATGTTTGAACCAAGGCTGGAGTGAGGTGAGGAGCTGGGTGTCCCTGGCCGAACCCAAACTAGGCCTCACTGGGCAGGTCATTGGTGAGCGGGTGGTGCTGCACAGATGATCGAGAGTGGACTGACGGTGTGGGAATTGGCCGGGTTGGCTTTAGACCAAAAGATATAACCCGCAGAATAAGGCCCATGGAGTCTGCCGCATCGTTCCAACATGGCTGCCATATTTCTCAACCCCATTTGCCTGCCCTCCTCCCCATTATCCTCGATCCCCTTTCTGATCAATCCATCTTTGTCTTAAAGGTGTGGACTCCACAGTGACAATGAGGTCCACAGATTCATCCTTTCTCCTCATCTCAGTTGTCCCTTCGCTCTCTGAGGCTGTGCCCTCATTTCCTGATGAAGCCCGACCCGTTGACTCTCCTGCCCCTCGGATGCTGCCTGACCTGCTGTGCTTCTCCAGCACCTCCCTCTGATCTTGATTCTCTTCCCTCAGGTCCCAGTCTACTGCTGGTGGAAACATCCATTCTATCTAGGCCTCTTGGTATTCTGGCAGTTTCAATCAGATTCTCCCCCTCCCCCTCCCCCACCTTCCCATCCTTCTCAACTCCATCGAGGGGAGACCCAGAGGGGTCAACCTCATCTGACAAGCTGTTCGCCCCTGGAGCCCCTCTCTCCCATGGCAGCACTCGCCTCCTCCTCTGTCAAAACCCAAGCCACCCGATGCCTGGAGGTAGAACGCCTCATCTGCCGCCTCGGGACCCTCCAACCACAGGACATCAACGTCGACTTCACCAGTTTCCTCATTTCCCCTCCCCCACCAACCCATCACCTCATCCCAGACCCAACCCTCCAACTTGGCGATGCCCTCTTGACCTGTTCATCTTCCTTCACATCTATCTGCTGCACCTCCCCCACTCCGACACTCACACCCACTTACCAGCTACCTCATCCACCCCCTCCCCACCCTCCTCTTTATCTCTCAGCCCTCCCCCACATTCCTGATGAAGGCCTTACGCCCAAAACATTGACCATCCTGCCCCTCGGATGCTGCCCGATCTGCTGGGCGTTCCCAGCGCCAACGCCTTTTGACTCTTGACTCTCCAGCATGTCCAGTTTTTTTTCCCCATCCATTCTCGGATACGGAATCCAAGACTGATCCCAATGTTCCAAGGCCTGAGAGCTCAGCAGCGCATCTCCACCTGGAAGTGAACGCTGACTTTGCGCTCACCTTCCTAACTGCCAACCCATTCCAGGGTTCGTCTGAAGAGATGTTGGGGGGGAGGGTGGGGTCCTAGGTCCGACTGTTTCGGAGTTCCGAAACCTTTCCCCCGATTGAGAAAATATTCCATGCCTGTCCTCTTCCCACCAAAGCTCACAACGTTCCCACGTTGTATTCCGTCTGCGGCTTCATCGCCCGCACTCCTAGCCTGGCCAAGTCCTCCTGCATCCACTCCACCTCCTCAACACGACCTGTCTTAGTCCTAATTAACGTGTGCAGGCCAGAACCTGGGCAATTTTCCCACATTTTCAGGCAGGTGCCAGTGTTGTAACTGCACTGGAACTGCTTGGCAACGAGAATAGCAGGTTCTGGAGCGTGAGTGTTTGGTACAATGGCTGGAATATAGTCAGGGCCTGGAGCCTTTGAGTGTCTGGTGTCTCCAACCGATTGGAGCTCGAGGGAGAGGCTGAACAGGCTGGGGCTGTTTTCCCTGGAGCGTCGGAGGCTGAGGGGTGACCTGATAGAGGTTTATAAAATCAAGAGGGGGCATGGATAGGGTAAATAGGCAATGTCTTTTCCCTGGGGTGGGGGAGTCCAGAACTAGAGGGGTGTAAGTTTAGGGTGAGAGGGGAAAGAGACCTAAGGGGCAACTTTTTCACCCAGAGGGTGGTACGTGTATGGAATGAGCTGCCAGAGGATGGTATAATTGCAACATTTAAGACGCATTTGGATGGGTATATGAATAGGAAGGATATGGGCCGGGTGCTGGCAGGTGGGACTAGATTGGGTTGGGATATCTGGGTCAGCATGGACAGGTTGGGCCGAAGGGTCTGTGAATCACACTGGCCGAAGAGTTGGATCGGTGACGCTGGAGACCACTGGAGGAGACTGAGAAACGGGTTAGCTGTGGGGCACCTCTGGCTGAAGATAACAGTGAAAGATTCAGCCTTTCCTTTGGCCCTGATGTGCTGGTCTCCTCCCTCATCAAGAATGGCTGCGTTCTCAACATAACCTTCCCCAAACCTCGGGCAGGTAGATTCCCAATTGTCAACTGGACTGAACCTGGATTAGCGCCGCTGCATCACGGTGCCAGGGACACGGGTTCGATCCAGCTTTGGGTGACTCTCTGTGTGGAGGGAGCACATTCTCCCCGAGTCTGCATGGGTTTCCAATGGGTGCTCCGGTTTCCTCCCACAGTCCAAAGATGTGCAGGTCAGGTGGATTGGCCATGCTAAATTGTCCGATAGTGCCCAGGGATGTGCAGGTTAGGGTGGATTGGCCATGCTAAATTGTCCCATAGTGCCCAGGGATGTGCAGGTTAGGGTGGATTGGCCATGCTAAATTGTCCCCATAGTGTCCAGGGATGTGCAGGTTAGGGTGGATTGGCCATGCCAAATTGTACCATAGTGCCCAGGGATGTGCAGGTTAGGGTGGATTGGCCATGCTAAATTGTCCCATAGTGTTCAGGGATGTGCAGGTTAGGGTGGATTGGCCATGCTAAATTGTCCCGTAGTGCCCAGGGATGTGTAGGTTAGGATTGGCCATGCTAAATTGTCCCATAGTGCCAGGGGTTTTCCGGTTAGGGTGGATTGGCCCTGCTAAATTGTCCCATAGTGCACAGGGATGTGCAGGTTAGGGTGGATTTGCCATGCTAAATTGTCCCATAGTGTTCAGGGATGTGCAGGTTAGGGTGGATTGGCCATGCTAAATTGTCCCGTAGTGCCCAGGGATGTGTAGGTTAGGGTGGATTGGCCATGCAAAATTTGTCCCATAGTGTCCTGGGATGTGCAGGTTAGGGTGGATTGGCCATGCTAAATTGTCCCATAGTGCCCAGGGATGTGCAGGTTAGGGTGGATTGGCCATGCTAAATTGTCCCATAGTGTCCAGGGATGTGGAGGCTAGGGTGGATTGGCCATGCTAAATTGTCCCATATTGCCCCAGGGATGAGCAGGTTAGGGTGGATTGGCCATGCTAAATTGTCCCATAGTGTCCAGGGATGTGCCGGTTAGGGTGGATTGGCCATGCTAAATTGTCCCATAGTGTCCAGGGATGTGGAGGCTAGGGTGGATTGGCTATGCTAAATTGTCCCATAGCGCCCAGGGATGTGCAGGTTAGGGTGGATTGGCCGTGCTAAATTGTCCCGTAGTGCCCAGGGATGTGCAGGTTAGGGTGGATTGGCCATGCTAAATTGTCCGATAGTGTTCAGGGATGTGCAGGTTAGGGTGGATTGGCCATGCTAAATTGTCCCGTAGTGCCCAGGGATGTGCAGGTTAGGGTGGATTGGCCATGCTAAATTGTCCCATAGTGTTCAGGGATGTGCAGGTTAGGGTGGATTGGCCATGCTAAATTGTCCCATAGTGTTCAGGGATGTGCAGGTTAGGGTGGATTGGCCATGCTAAATTGTCCCATAGTGTCCAGGGATGTGCCGGTTAGGGTGGATTGGCCATGCTAAATTGTCCCATAGTGCCCAGGGATGTGGAGGCTAGGGTGGATTGGCTATGCGAAATTGTCCCATAGCGCCCAGGGATGTGCAGGTTAGGGTGGATTGGCCATGCTAAATTGTCCCATAGTGGCAAGGGATGTGCAGGTTAGGGTGGGTTGGCCATGCTAAATTGTCCCACAGTGCCCAGGGATGTGCAGGTTAGGGTGGATTGGCCATGCTAAATTGTCCCATAGTGCCCAGGGATGTGCAGGTTAGGGTGGATTGGCCATGCTAAATTGTCCCATAGCGTTCAGGGATGTGCAGGTTAGGGTGGATGGGCCATGCTAAATTGTCCCGTAGTGCCCAGGGATGTGTAGGTTAGGGTAGATTGGCCATGCTAAATTGTCCCATAGTGTTCAGGGATGTGCAGGTTAGGGTGGATTGGCCATGCTAAATTGTCCCATAGTGTTCAGGGATGTGCAGGTTAGGGTGGATTGGCCATGCTAAATTGTCCCGTAGTGCCCAGGGATGTGCAGGTTAGGGTGGATTGGCCATGCTAAATTGTCCCATAATGCCCAGGGATGTGCAGGTTAGGGTGGATTGGCCATGCTAAATTGTCCCATAGTGCCCAGGGATGTGCAGGTTAGGGTGGATTGGCCATGCTAAATTGTCCCATAGTGCCCAGGGATGTGCAGGTTAGGGTGGATTGGCCATGTTAAATTGTCCCATAGTGCCCAGGGATGTGCAGGCTAGGGTGGATTGGCTATGCTAAATTGTCCCATTGCGCCCAGGGATGTGCAGGTTAGGGTGGATTGGCCATGCTAAATTGTCCCATAGTGGCAAGGGATGTGCAGGTTAGGGTGGGTTGGCCATGCTAAATTGTCCCATAGTGCCCAGGGATGTGCAGGTTAGGGTTGGATTGGCCATGCTAAATTGTCCCATAGTACCAGGGGTTTTCCGGTTAGGGTGGATTGGCCATGCTAAATTGTCCCATGGTACCCAGGGAGGTGCAGGTTTGGGTGGATTGGCCATGCTAAATTGTCCCATAGTGCCCAGGGATGTGTAGGTTTGGGTGGATTGGCCATGCTAAATTGTCCCATAGTGCCCAGGGATGTGCAGGTTAGGGTGGATTGGCCATGCTAAATTGTCCCATAGTGTCCAGGGATGTGCAGGTTAGGATGGATTGGCCATGCTAAATTGTCCCATAGTGCCCAGGGAAGTGCAGGTTAGGGTGGATTGGCCATGCTAAATTGTCCCGTAGTGCCCAGGGATGTGCAGGTTAGGGTGGATTGGCCATGCTAAATTGTCCCATAGTGCCCAGGAATGTGCAGGTTAGGGTGGATTGGCCATGCTAAATTGTCCCATAGTGCCCAGGGATGTGCAGGCTAGGGTGGATTGGCTATGCTAAATTGTCCCATAGCGCCCAGGGATGTGCAGGTTAGGGTGGATTGGCCATGCTAAATTGTCCCGTAGTGCCCAGGGATGTGCAGGTTAGGGTGGGTTGGCCATGCTAAATTGTCCCACAGTGCCCAGGGATGTGCAGGTTAGGGTGGATTGGCCATGCTAAATTGTCCCATAGTGCCCAGGGATGTGCAGGTTAGGATTGGCCATGCTAAATTGTCCCATAGTACCAGGGGTTTTCCGGTTAGGGTGGATTGGCCATGCTAAATTGTCCCATAGTGCCCAGGGATGTGCAGGTTAGGGTGGATAGGCCATGCTAAATTGTCCCATAGTGTTCAGAGATGTGCAGGTTAGGGTGGATTGGCCATGCTAAATTGTCCCATAGTGCCCAGGGCTGTGTAGGTTAGGGTGGATTGGCCATGCTAAATTGTCCCATAGTGTCCTGGGATGTGCAGGTTAGGGTGGATTGGCCATGCTAAATTGTCCCATATTGCCCCAGGGATGAGCAGGTTAGGGTGGATTGGCCATGCTAAATTGTCCCATAGTGCCCAGGGATGTGCACATTAGGGTGGATTGGTCATGCTAAATTGTCCCATAGTGCCCAGTGATGTGCAGGTTAGGGTGGATTGGCCATGCTAAATTGTCCCATAGTGCCCCGGGATGTGCAGGTTAGGGTGGATTGGCCATGCTAAATTGTCCCATAGTGCCCCGGGATGTGCAGGTTAGGGTGGATTGGCCATGCTAAATTGTCCCATAGTGCCCAGGGATGTGCAGGTTAGGGTGGATTGGTCATGCTAAATTGTCCCATAGTGCCCAGGGATGTACAGGTTAGGATGGATTGGCCATGCTAAATTGTCCCATAGTGTTCAGGGATGTGCAGGTTAGGGTGGATTGGCCATGCTAAATTGTCCCGTAGTGCCCAGGGATGTGGAGGCTAGGGTGGATTGGCTATGCGAAATTGTCCCATAGCGCCCAGGGATGTGCAGGTTAGGGTGGATTGGCCATGCTAAATTGTCCCATAGTGGCAAGGGATGTGCAGGTTAGGGTGGGTTGGCCATGCTAAATTGTCCCACAGTGCCCAGGGATGTGCAGGTTAGGGTGGATTGGCCATGCTAAATTGTCCCATAGTGCCAGGGGTTTTCCGGTTAGGGTGGATTGGCCATGCTAAAATTGTCCCACAGTGCCCAGGGATGTGCAGGTTAGGATTGGCCATGCTAAATTGTCCCATAGTGCCAGGGGTTTTCCGGTTAGGGTGGATTGGCCCTGCTAAATTGTCCCATAGTGCACAGGGATGTGCAGGTTAGGGTGGATTTGCCATGCTAAATTGTCCCATAGTGTTCAGGGATGTGCAGGTTAGGGTGGATTGGCCATGCTAAATTGTCCCGTAGTGCCCAGGGATGTGTAGGTTAGGGTGGATTGGCCATGCAAAATTTGTCCCATAGTGTCCTGGGATGTGCAGGTTAGGGTGGATTGGCCATGCTAAATTGTCCCATATTGCCCCAGGGATGAGCAGGTTAGGGTGGATTGGCCATGCTAAATTGTCCCATAGTGCCCAGGGATGTGCAGGTTAGGGTGGATTGGCCATGCTAAATTGTCCCATAGTGTCCAGGGATGTGGAGGCTAGGGTGGATTGGCCATGCTAAATTGTCCCATATTGCCCCAGGGATGAGCAGGTTAGGGTGGATTGGCCATGCTAAATTGTCCCATAGTGTCCAGGGATGTGCCGGTTAGGGTGGATTGGCCATGCTAAATTGTCCCATAGTGTCCAGGGATGTGGAGGCTAGGGTGGATTGGCTATGCTAAATTGTCCCATAGCGCCCAGGGATGTGCAGGTTAGGGTGGATTGGCCGTGCTAAATTGTCCCGTAGTGCCCAGGGATGTGCAGGTTAGGGTGGATTGGCCATGCTAAATTGTCCGATAGTGTTCAGGGATGTGCAGGTTAGGGTGGATTGGCCATGCTAAATTGTCCCGTAGTGCCCAGGGATGTGCAGGTTAGGGTGGATTGGCCATGCTAAATTGTCCCATAGTGTTCAGGGATGTGCAGGTTAGGGTGGATTGGCCATGCTAAATTGTCCCATAGTGTTCAGGGATGTGCAGGTTAGGGTGGATTGGCCATGCTAAATTGTCCCATAGTGTCCAGGGATGTGCCGGTTAGGGTGGATTGGCCATGCTAAATTGTCCCATAGTGCCCAGGGATGTGGAGGCTAGGGTGGATTGGCTATGCTAAATTGTCCCATAGCGCCCAGGGATGTGCAGGTTAGGGTGGATTGGCCATGCTAAATTGTCCCATAGTGGCAAGGGATGTGCAGGTTAGGGTGGGTTGGCCATGCTAAATTGTCCCACAGTGCCCAGGGATGTGCAGGTTAGGGTGGATTGGCCATGCTAAATTGTCCCATAGTGCCCAGGGATGTGCAGGTTAGGGTGGATTGGCCATGCTAAATTGTCCCATAGCGTTCAGGGATGTGCAGGTTAGGGTGGATGGGCCATGCTAAATTGTCCCGTAGTGCCCAGGGATGTGTAGGTTAGGGTAGATTGGCCATGCTAAATTGTCCCATAGTGTTCAGGGATGTGCAGGTTAGGGTGGATTGGCCATGCTAAATTGTCCCATAGTGTTCAGGGATGTGCAGGTTAGGGTGGATTGGCCATGCTAAATTGTCCCGTAGTGCCCAGGGATGTGCAGGTTAGGGTGGATTGGCCATGCTAAATTGTCCCATAATGCCCAGGGATGTGCAGGTTAGGGTGGATTGGCCATGCTAAATTGTCCCATAGTGCCCAGGGATGTGCAGGTTAGGGTGGATTGGCCATGCTAAATTGTCCCATAGTGCCCAGGGATGTGCAGGTTAGGGTGGATTGGCCATGTTAAATTGTCCCATAGTGCCCAGGGATGTGCAGGTTAGGGTGGATTGGCCATGCTAAATTGTCCCATAGTGGCAAGGGATGTGCAGGTTAGGGTGGGTTGGCCATGCTAAATTGTCCCATAGTGCCCAGGGATGTGCAGGTTAGGGTTGGATTGGCCATGCTAAATTGTCCCATAGTACCAGGGGTTTTCCGGTTAGGGTGGATTGGCCATGCTAAATTGTCCCATGGTACCCAGGGAGGTGCAGGTTTGGGTGGATTGGCCATGCTAAATTGTCCCATAGTGCCCAGGGATGTGTAGGTTTGGGTGGATTGGCCATGCTAAATTGTCCCATAGTGCCCAGGGATGTGCAGGTTAGGGTGGATTGGCCATGCTAAATTGTCCCATAGTGTCCAGGGATGTGCAGGTTAGGATGGATTGGCCATGCTAAATTGTCCCATAGTGCCCAGGGAAGTGCAGGTTAGGGTGGATTGGCCATGCTAAATTGTCCCGTAGTGCCCAGGGATGTGCAGGTTAGGGTGGATTGGCCATGCTAAATTGTCCCATAGTGCCCAGGAATGTGCAGGTTAGGGTGGATTGGCCATGCTAAATTGTCCCATAGTGCCCAGGGATGTGCAGGCTAGGGTGGATTGGCTATGCTAAATTGTCCCATAGCGCCCAGGGATGTGCAGGTTAGGGTGGATTGGCCATGCTAAATTGTCCCGTAGTGCCCAGGGATGTGCAGGTTAGGGTGGGTTGGCCATGCTAAATTGTCCCACAGTGCCCAGGGATGTGCAGGTTAGGGTGGATTGGCCATGCTAAATTGTCCCATAGTGCCCAGGAATGTGCAGGTTAGGGTGGATTGGCCATGCTAAATTGTCCCATAGTGCCCAGGGATGTGCAGGCTAGGGTGGATTGGCTATGCTAAATTGTCCCATAGCGCCCAGGGATGTGCAGGTCAGGGTGGATTGGCCATGCTAAATTGTCCCGTAGTGCCCAGGGATGTGCAGGTTAGGGTGGGTTGGCCATGCTAAATTGTCCCACAGTGCCCAGGGATGTGCAGGTTAGAGTGGATTGGCCATGCTAAATTGTCCCATAGTGCCCAGGGATGTGCAGGTTAGGATTGGCCATGCTAAATTGTCCCATAGTACCAGGGGTTTTCCGGTTAGGGTGGATTGGCCATGCTAAATTGTCCCATAGTGCCCAGGGATGTGCAGGTTAGGGTGGATAGGCCATGCTAAATTGTCCCATAGTGTTCAGAGATGTGCAGGTTAGGGTGGATTGGCCATGCTAAATTGTCCCATAGTGCCCAGGGCTGTGTAGGTTAGGGTGGATTGGCCATGCTAAATTGTCCCATAGTGTCCTGGGATGTGCAGGTTAGGGTGGATTGGCCATGCTAAATTGTCCCATATTGCCCCAGGGATGAGCAGGTTAAGGTGGATTGGCCATGCTAAATTGTCCCATAGTGCCCAGGGATGTGCACATTAGGGTGGATTGGTCATGCTAAATTGTCCCATAGTGCCCAGTGATGTGCAGGTTAGGGTGGATTGGCCATGCTAAATTGTCCCATAGTGCCCCGGGATGTGCAGGTTAGGGTGGATTGGCCATGCTAAATTGTCCCATAGTGCCCCGGGATGTGCAGGTTAGGGTGGATTGGCCATGCTAAATTGTCCCATAGTGCCCAGGGATGTGCAGGTTAGGGTGGATTGGTCATGCTAAATTGTCCCATAGTGCCCAGGGATGTACAGGTTAGGATGGATTGGCCATGCTAAATTGTCCCATAGTGTTCAGGGATGTGCAGGTTAGGGTGGATTGGCCATGCTAAATTGTCCCGTAGTGCCCAGGGATGTGGAGGCTAGGGTGGATTGGCTATGCTAAATTGTCCCATAGCGCCCAGGGATGTGCAGGTTAGGGTGGATTGGCCATGCTAAATTGTCCCATAGTGGCAAGGGATGTGCAGGTTAGGGTGGGTTGGCCATGCTAAATTGTCCCACAGTGCCCAGGGATGTGCAGGTTAGGGTGGATTGGCCATGCTAAATTGTCCCATAGTGCCAGGGGTTTTCCGGTTAGGGTGGATTGGCCATGCTAAAATTGTCCCACAGTGCCCAGGGATGTGCAGGTTAGGATTGGCCATGCTAAATTGTCCCATAGTGCCAGGGGTTTTCCGGTTAGGGTGGATTGGCCCTGCTAAATTGTCCCATAGTGCACAGGGATGTGCAGGTTAGGGTGGATTTGCCATGCTAAATTGTCCCATAGTGTTCAGGGATGTGCAGGTTAGGGTGGATTGGCCATGCTAAATTGTCCCGTAGTGCCCAGGGATGTGTAGGTTAGGGTGGATTGGCCATGCAAAATTTGTCCCATAGTGTCCTGGGATGTGCAGGTTAGGGTGGATTGGCCATGCTAAATTGTCCCATATTGCCCCAGAGATGAGCAGGTTAGGGTGGATTGGCCATGCTAAATTGTCCCATAGTGCCCAGGGATGTGCAGGTTAGGGTGGATTGGCCATGCTAAATTGTCCCATAGTGTCCAGGGATGTGGAGGCTAGGGTGGATTGGCCATGCTAAATTGTCCCATATTGCCCCAGGGATGAGCAGGTTAGGGTGGATTGGCCATGCTAAATTGTCCCATAGTGTCCAGGGATGTGCCGGTTAGGGTGGATTGGCCATGCTAAATTGTCCCATAGTGTCCAGGGATGTGGAGGCTAGGGTGGATTGGCTATGCTAAATTGTCCCATAGCGCCCAGGGATGTGCAGGTTAGGGTGGATTGGCCGTGCTAAATTGTCCCGTAGTGCCCAGGGATGTGCAGGTTAGGGTGGATTGGCCATGCTAAATTGTCCGATAGTGTTCAGGGATGTGCAGGTTAGGGTGGATTGGCCATGCTAAATTGTCCCGTAGTGCCCAGGGATGTGCAGGTTAGGGTGGATTGGCCATGCTAAATTGTCCCATAGTGTTCAGGGATGTGCAGGTTAGGGTGGATTGGCCATGCTAAATTGTCCCATAGTGTTCAGGGATGTGCAGGTTAGGGTGGATTGGCCATGCTAAATTGTCCCATAGTGTCCAGGGATGTGCCGGTTAGGGTGGATTGGCCATGCTAAATTGTCCCATAGTGCCCAGGGATGTGGAGGCTAGGGTGGATTGGCTATGCTAAATTGTCCCATAGCGCCCAGGGATGTGCAGGTTAGGGTGGATTGGCCATGCTAAATTGTCCCATAGTGGCAAGGGATGTGCAGGTTAGGGTGGGTTGGCCATGCTAAATTGTCCCACAGTGCCCAGGGATGTGCAGGTTAGGGTGGATTGGCCATGCTAAATTGTCCCATAGTGCCCAGGGATGTGCAGGTTAGGGTGGATTGGCCATGCTAAATTGTCCCATAGCGTTCAGGGATGTGCAGGTTAGGGTGGATGGGCCATGCTAAATTGTCCCGTAGTGCCCAGGGATGTGTAGGTTAGGGTAGATTGGCCATGCTAAATTGTCCCATAGTGTTCAGGGATGTGCAGGTTAGGGTGGATTGGCCATGCTAAATTGTCCCATAGTGTTCAGGGATGTGCAGGTTAGGGTGGATTGGCCATGCTAAATTGTCCCGTAGTGCCCAGGGATGTGCAGGTTAGGGTGGATTGGCCATGCTAAATTGTCCCATAATGCCCAGGGATGTGCAGGTTAGGGTGGATTGGCCATGCTAAATTGTCCCATAGTGCCCAGGGATGTGCAGGTTAGGGTGGATTGGCCATGCTAAATTGTCCCATAGTGCCCAGGGATGTGCAGGTTAGGGTGGATTGGCCATGTTAAATTGTCCCATAGTGCCCAGGGATGTGCAGGCTAGGGTGGATTGGCTATGCTAAATTGTCCCATTGCGCCCAGGGATGTGCAGGTTAGGGTGGATTGGCCATGCTAAATTGTCCCATAGTGGCAAGGGATGTGCAGGTTAGGGTGGGTTGGCCATGCTAAATTGTCCCATAGTGCCCAGGGATGTGCAGGTTAGGGTTGGATTGGCCATGCTAAATTGTCCCATAGTACCAGGGGTTTTCCGGTTAGGGTGGATTGGCCATGCTAAATTGTCCCATGGTACCCAGGGAGGTGCAGGTTTGGGTGGATTGGCCATGCTAAATTGTCCCATAGTGCCCAGGGATGTGTAGGTTTGGGTGGATTGGCCATGCTAAATTGTCCCATAGTGCCCAGGGATGTGCAGGTTAGGGTGGATTGGCCATGCTAAATTGTCCCATAGTGTCCAGGGATGTGCAGGTTAGGATGGATTGGCCATGCTAAATTGTCCCATAGTGCCCAGGGAAGTGCAGGTTAGGGTGGATTGGCCATGCTAAATTGTCCCGTAGTGCCCAGGGATGTGCAGGTTAGGGTGGATTGGCCATGCTAAATTGTCCCATAGTGCCCAGGAATGTGCAGGTTAGGGTGGATTGGCCATGCTAAATTGTCCCATAGTGCCCAGGGATGTGCAGGCTAGGGTGGATTGGCTATGCTAAATTGTCCCATAGCGCCCAGGGATGTGCAGGTTAGGGTGGATTGGCCATGCTAAATTGTCCCGTAGTGCCCAGGGATGTGCAGGTTAGGGTGGGTTGGCCATGCTAAATTGTCCCGTAGTGCCCAGGGATGTGGAGGCTAGGGTGGATTGGCTATGCTAAATTGTCCCATAGCGCCCAGGGATGTGCAGGTTAGGGTGGATTGGCCATGCTAAATTGTCCCATAGTGGCAAGGGATGTGCAGGTTAGGGTGGGTTGGCCATGCTAAATTGTCCCACAGTGCCCAGGGATGTGCAGGTTAGGGTGGATTGGCCATGCTAAATTGTCCCATAGTGCCAGGGGTTTTCCGGTTAGGGTGGATTGGCCATGCTAAAATTGTCCCACAGTGCCCAGGGATGTGCAGGTTAGGATTGGCCATGCTAAATTGTCCCATAGTGCCAGGGGTTTTCCGGTTAGGGTGGATTGGCCCTGCTAAATTGTCCCATAGTGCACAGGGATGTGCAGGTTAGGGTGGATTTGCCATGCTAAATTGTCCCATAGTGTTCAGGGATGTGCAGGTTAGGGTGGATTGGCCATGCTAAATTGTCCCGTAGTGCCCAGGGATGTGTAGGTTAGGGTGGATTGGCCATGCAAAATTTGTCCCATAGTGTCCTGGGATGTGCAGGTTAGGGTGGATTGGCCATGCTAAATTGTCCCATATTGCCCCAGGGATGAGCAGGTTAGGGTGGATTGGCCATGCTAAATTGTCCCATAGTGCCCAGGGATGTGCAGGTTAGGGTGGATTGGCCATGCTAAATTGTCCCATAGTGTCCAGGGATGTGGAGGCTAGGGTGGATTGGCCATGCTAAATTGTCCCATATTGCCCCAGGGATGAGCAGGTTAGGGTGGATTGGCCATGCTAAATTGTCCCATAGTGTCCAGGGATGTGCCGGTTAGGGTGGATTGGCCATGCTAAATTGTCCCATAGTGTCCAGGGATGTGGAGGCTAGGGTGGATTGGCTATGCTAAATTGTCCCATAGCGCCCAGGGATGTGCAGGTTAGGGTGGATTGGCCGTGCTAAATTGTCCCGTAGTGCCCAGGGATGTGCAGGTTAGGGTGGATTGGCCATGCTAAATTGTCCGATAGTGTTCAGGGATGTGCAGGTTAGGGTGGATTGGCCATGCTAAATTGTCCCGTAGTGCCCAGGGATGTGCAGGTTAGGGTGGATTGGCCATGCTAAATTGTCCCATAGTGTTCAGGGATGTGCAGGTTAGGGTGGATTGGCCATGCTAAATTGTCCCATAGTGTTCAGGGATGTGCAGGTTAGGGTGGATTGGCCATGCTAAATTGTCCCATAGTGTCCAGGGATGTGCCGGTTAGGGTGGATTGGCCATGCTAAATTGTCCCATAGTGCCCAGGGATGTGGAGGCTAGGGTGGATTGGCTATGCTAAATTGTCCCATAGCGCCCAGGGATGTGCAGGTTAGGGTGGATTGGCCATGCTAAATTGTCCCATAGTGGCAAGGGATGTGCAGGTTAGGGTGGGTTGGCCATGCTAAATTGTCCCACAGTGCCCAGGGATGTGCAGGTTAGGGTGGATTGGCCATGCTAAATTGTCCCATAGTGCCCAGGGATGTGCAGGTTAGGGTGGATTGGCCATGCTAAATTGTCCCATAGCGTTCAGGGATGTGCAGGTTAGGGTGGATGGGCCATGCTAAATTGTCCCGTAGTGCCCAGGGATGTGTAGGTTAGGGTAGATTGGCCATGCTAAATTGTCCCATAGTGTTCAGGGATGTGCAGGTTAGGGTGGATTGGCCATGCTAAATTGTCCCATAGTGTTCAGGGATGTGCAGGTTAGGGTGGATTGGCCATGCTAAATTGTCCCGTAGTGCCCAGGGATGTGCAGGTTAGGGTGGATTGGCCATGCTAAATTGTCCCATAATGCCCAGGGATGTGCAGGTTAGGGTGGATTGGCCATGCTAAATTGTCCCATAGTGCCCAGGGATGTGCAGGTTAGGGTGGATTGGCCATGCTAAATTGTCCCATAGTGCCCAGGGATGTGCAGGTTAGGGTGGATTGGCCATGTTAAATTGTCCCATAGTGCCCAGGGATGTGCAGGCTAGGGTGGATTGGCTATGCTAAATTGTCCCATTGCGCCCAGGGATGTGCAGGTTAGGGTGGATTGGCCATGCTAAATTGTCCCATAGTGGCAAGGGATGTGCAGGTTAGGGTGGGTTGGCCATGCTAAATTGTCCCATAGTGCCCAGGGATGTGCAGGTTAGGGTTGGATTGGCCATGCTAAATTGTCCCATAGTACCAGGGGTTTTCCGGTTAGGGTGGATTGGCCATGCTAAATTGTCCCATGGTACCCAGGGAGGTGCAGGTTTGGGTGGATTGGCCATGCTAAATTGTCCCATAGTGCCCAGGGATGTGTAGGTTTGGGTGGATTGGCCATGCTAAATTGTCCCATAGTGCCCAGGGATGTGCAGGTTAGGGTGGATTGGCCATGCTAAATTGTCCCATAGTGTCCAGGGATGTGCAGGTTAGGATGGATTGGCCATGCTAAATTGTCCCATAGTGCCCAGGGAAGTGCAGGTTAGGGTGGATTGGCCATGCTAAATTGTCCCGTAGTGCCCAGGGATGTGCAGGTTAGGGTGGATTGGCCATGCTAAATTGTCCCATAGTGCCCAGGAATGTGCAGGTTAGGGTGGATTGGCCATGCTAAATTGTCCCATAGTGCCCAGGGATGTGCAGGCTAGGGTGGATTGGCTATGCTAAATTGTCCCATAGCGCCCAGGGATGTGCAGGTTAGGGTGGATTGGCCATGCTAAATTGTCCCGTAGTGCCCAGGGATGTGCAGGTTAGGGTGGGTTGGCCATGCTAAATTGTCCCACAGTGCCCAGGGATGTGCAGGTTAGGGTGGATTGGCCATGCTAAATTGTCCCATAGTGCCCAGGGATGTGCAGGTTAGGATTGGCCATGCTAAATTGTCCCATAGTACCAGGGGTTTTCCGGTTAGGGTGGATTGGCCATGCTAAATTGTCCCATAGTGCCCAGGGATGTGCAGGTTAGGGTGGATAGGCCATGCTAAATTGTCCCATAGTGTTCAGAGATGTGCAGGTTAGGGTGGATTGGCCATGCTAAATTGTCCCATAGTGCCCAGGGCTGTGTAGGTTAGGGTGGATTGGCCATGCTAAATTGTCCCATAGTGTCCTGGGATGTGCAGGTTAGGGTGGATTGGCCATGCTAAATTGTCCCATATTGCCCCAGGGATGAGCAGGTTAGGGTGGATTGGCCATGCTAAATTGTCCCATAGTGCCCAGGGATGTGCACATTAGGGTGGATTGGTCATGCTAAATTGTCCCATAGTGCCCAGTGATGTGCAGGTTAGGGTGGATTGGCCATGCTAAATTGTCCCATAGTGCCCCGGGATGTGCAGGTTAGGGTGGATTGGCCATGCTAAATTGTCCCATAGTGCCCCGGGATGTGCAGGTTAGGGTGGATTGGCCATGCTAAATTGTCCCATAGTGCCCAGGGATGTGCAGGTTAGGGTGGATTGGTCATGCTAAATTGTCCCATAGTGCCCAGGGATGTACAGGTTAGGATGGATTGGCCATGCTAAACTGTCCCATAGTGCCCAGGGATGTGCAGATTAGGGTGGGTTGGCCATGCTAAATTGTCCCATAGTGCCCCAGGGATGTACAGGTTAGGGTGGATTAGTGAGGGGTAAATGTCCAATAATGGGGTTGGGAAATGGGTCTGGGTGGGTTACTCTTCGGAGGGTCGGGGTGGATGTGTTGGGCCGAAGGGCCTGTTTCCCACCCTGTCAGGGTGATTCTGTGATGCTTTGAAACGTCCTGCACACCTTTCGGACGTGCCTCTGCAACCAGCCTTCTTTCCCTTCACCCAAACCCCTGTTCTTTTCGAACTCTCCACGTCCCTCCCCTCGTGGTCAGCCTCGTTGAACGAGTTCTGTCGCTCTTCGTTAAAAGCCTCACAGCCGGGCCGCTCCCCTCGTGTCTGCTGCTGCCCTGGTTGGCGCACTGCGTGGCTCTTGGTGCTGGTGGTCTGTGGGATCCTGCTCTGTCAGCCTTGTCACCCCCTCCACCCCACCCAGCCCCTATTTCCCTCCTCTCCTGACCCTCTCTTTCCTTCTGCCCGCTACTGTACCCTTCTCTCCCTTGCCCCTGGCACCGTGGTTGGCAATTTGACTCCCTGGTCATCACCCCCAGCCCTTACGATCAGCCCCCTCCTGCATGTGTCTCCCCCAACTGTCCAGTCCCGGTCCCTCGGTGACTGGGGGGGCTGAGCAGTATTGCTGATGGATTTGGCACCCACCCCGCGGAAATGCTCACATGTTCAATCCCCCACCGTTTCCCCTCAGGTGACCTCCATTCAACGAGTTGTAGAGTCATCGAGACGTCCAGCACGGAAACAGACCCTTCGGCCCAACCCGTCCATGCTGACCTGATATCCCAACCCAATCTAGTCCCATGTCCCTCCAAACCCTTCCTATTCATACACCCATCCAGATGCCTCTTAAATGTTGTCATTGTACCAGCCTCCACCACATCCTCTGGCAGCTCATTCCATACCCGTACCACGCTCTGTGTGAAAAAGTTTCCCCTTGGGTCGCTTTAAAGTCTTTCCCCTCTCACCCGAAACCTATGCCCCTTATAGCATCACAGAGAGGTACAGCTCGGAAACAGACCCTTCGGCCCAACCCGTCCATTCTGACCAGATATCCCAACCCAATCTAGTCCCCACCTGCCAGCACCCGGCCCATATCCCCCCAAACCCTTCCTATTCATATACCCATCCAAATGCCTCTTAAATGTTGCAATTGTACCAGCCTCCACCACATCCTCTGGCAGCTCATTCCATACACGTACCACCCTCTGCGTGAAAAGGTTGCCCCTTAGGTCCCTTTTATTTCTTTCCCCTCTCACCCTAAACCTATGCCCCTCTAGTTCTGGACTCCCCCACCCCATGGAAAAGACTTTGCCCTATTTACCCTATCCATGCCCCTCATGATTTTATAAACCTCTATAAGGTCACCCCTCAGCCTCCGACGCTCCAGGGAAAACAGCCCCAGCCTGTTCAGCCTCTCCCTGTAGCTCAAACCCTCCAACATCCTTGTCAATCTTTTCTGAACCCTTTCAAGTTTCCCAACATCTTTCCGATAGGAAGGAGACCAGAATTGCACACAATATTCCAACAGCGGCCTAACCAATGTCCTGTACAGCCACAACATGACCTCCCAACTCCTGTACTCAATACTCTGACCAATAAAGGAAAGCATACCAAACGCCTTCTTCACTATCCTGCGACTCCACTTTCAGATTCGGAATTTGTGAAAGCCAGCAACGATCATGGATTGTGCTTAAAACACCCCCGTTGGGGGGGTGGGGGGGGTCGCTGAGTGGGGCAGGTGGGAGGGATGTTGCGGGGAGCGAAATCTGCCGTCCTTACCCCCTGGCCCCGTGACTCTCGACAGCCCCAATCTTGGCACAAGGGGGCAATTAAGGATCGGCAAGAAATGCCAACGCGACTAGCTGTGCCCACCTCTGGTCAGAAGACATCCGTTCGATGGCCCTCTGGCAACCAAAGCCCAGCCCGGCCTACCCAACAAAGGTCCATCCACCTTGGGACTTGGGGAGGGGTGTAGAAAGCTCCGGTGGTTGTTAAGAGAGGTCTTTGTTCCCTAGAAACAAAGTTGAGGCCCCCGCTCGGTTGCCATGCGACTCAACCCAGCAACGCCAACCCCCCCTCGAGGGTCAGGGTTGGTGGGGGAGGGGGTGGTGGTAAGTGGTTCAAGTGAAAAGGTGAAGGAGCAGACACACGATGACAGGAGACCAGCCTGGTGCACCCGTTTATTCCACAAGTTACAGAGGAAAAAAAAAACACGACGAGAGGATCAGAGACCGAGAGACGCATGCTCACGGCTAAGGAGAGGGGATGGGAGGGTCAGGGTGTTGTGTGGGAGGGGAGGGGAGGGGGAGGAATACCAGGGTCTGGACCTGGGGGCTGGAGAGGCAGTGGGTTTTTGGTGGTGGGGAGGGGGGAGGGGGGGCCGGGAGGAGGGCAAATCGAGGCTAAGATACCGTCGAGAGCATCCCAAAGCCCTTCCCCATTCCCCTCGGACAACCACCCAGAGGTGACAGCATTCCTGGGTGAATTTGGAGGGTGTGTCTTGGGGAAGGGGTGAGGAGATATTTAGAGGGGTCCCCCCCCCCCCCCCCGCAGGGGATGGAGGGGATTCGGAGGGTCCGTCCCGGGAGAGAGAGGGAATTGGAGG
>NW_027310160.1:57115-69615 GCF_047496795.1 Chiloscyllium punctatum
GTTACAGAGATAGGGAGTGGGGGTGTAGGGGGGCTGGAGGGGGTGACAAAGATAGGGAGGAGGGTGTAGGGGCTGGAGGAGCTGACAGGGAGGGATAAGGGATAGAGTTTTTGAGGTGTCTGGGTGTTGAATTTGGGAACACAGCCGGAAGTGCTTTGGAAGAATCCCGTCTGGCAGTTACGGAGGGAGGGAGCTGAGATGGGACAGGCAGGCCTGATGTTTCCCAGGGACGACATGGACGGTCAGACCCCATGCCACGTTCGGGAGCCCCTCTCACCCATCAAACACAGCTCTGACAGTCTGCCTCTTTTCGGTGACACAAACCCAGCTGTGGCTTCCAACAGTTGTCATGGACCCAAGCAGGGGTCGTATAAATCTCCTGAAACACAGGAAGCAGCCTGAGGATCGGAGCAATTTGGAACTCAGTGAAAGAAAGCCGGGGCGTGGATGAAGTTGAGGAAAGCCGATTGTAAAATTTTCCTACTCTTGTTTAAGGTGAGGATGAGTGAAGACAGTCGGAAAACCGGAGAATGCGGAACGAGGAATTGGCAAGGGGAATTAACCAACCACCTTCGTTCTGTCTTCACTGAAGAGAAACACAAGTAACTTGTCAGAAATGCACCGAAAGTGAGGGTCAGTTGGGAAGGAGGAACCGAAGGAGGGCACTATTGGTTTTTGAGAATGGTACTTGTTGGAAATTTGGAAAGTGGGAAATCCCCAGGGCCTGACCCTCTAGATGCCAGGACACCGAAGGAGTTGGCGTTGCAAATAACGAACTGTCATCTTCCAAAGTTGGATACAGCAGCTCCAGTAGATTGGAAAGTGGTATAAAAAACAGGAGGGTTTTGGGGGGAAAAGACAGATTGGTCAGCCAACTGGGAGAGGCGAGGGTCTTATTACAACGCACGTGGTCACAGGACATTTCAACAATACATGAGGCAGGGTCACCATGGACTTTTCTTGAAAGGGAAATTGACAAACCTAATAGAGTTTCATGAGGATGGAACATGTGGGAATAGTTGAGGGAGATTATTAGGATTAGATATATCAGAGCTCAGAGTATAACATCAAATGCATGCAGTAGAGGGGGACTGGGGAATATATTGACTTGGTCAGGGAGCTGGTTGGCAGGCAGGGAAGAGAGAGCGGCAATAAATGGGTTCTTTTCAAAGTGGTAGGGGTCCTCAGGAGATTGGACACTATTCACAGTGTACATCAAAGATGGCACAATGGTTAGCACCGCGGCCTCACGGCGCCAGGAACGCGGATTACAATTCCAGCCTCAGGGCGACTGTGTGTGTGGAGTTTGCACATTCTCCCCTGTCTGCGTGGGATTCCTCCACAGTCCAAAGATGGCCAGGTCAGAGTGGATTGGCCATGCTACATTGTCCCATAGTGCCCAGGGATGTGCAGGTTAGGGTGGGTTGGCCATGCTAAATTGTCCCGTAGTGCCCAGGGATGTGCAGGTTAGGGTGGATTGGCCATGCTAAATTGTCCCATAGTGCCCAGGGATGTGCAGGTTAGGGTGGATTGGCCATGCTAAATTGTCCCATAGTGCCCAGGGATGTGCAGGTTAGGGTGGATTGGCCATGCTAAATTGTCCCATAGTGCCCAGGGATGTGCAGGTTAGGGTGGATTGGCCATGCTAAATTGTCCCATAGTGCCCAGGGATGTGCAGGTTAGGGTGGATTGGCCATGCTAAATTGTCCTGTAGTGTTCAGGGATATACAGGTTAGGGTGGATTGGCCATGCTAAATTGTCCCATAGTGCCCAGGGATGTGCAGGTTAGGGTGGATTGGCCATGCTAAATTGTCCCGTAGTGTCCAGGGATGTGCAGGTTAGGGTGGATTGGCCGTGCTAAATTGTCCTGTAGTGTTCAGGGATATACAGGTTAGGGTGGGTTGGCCATGCTAAATTGTCCCGTAGTGCCCAGGGATGTGCAGGTTAGGGTGGATTGGCCATGCTAAATTGTCCCATAGTGCCCAGGGATGTGCAGGTTAGGGTGGATTGGCCATGCTAAATTGCCCCATAGTGCCCAGGGATGTGCAGGTTAGGGTGGATTGGCCATGCTAAATTGTCCCATAGTGCCCAGGGATGTGCAGGTTAGGGTGGATTGGCCATGCTAAATTGTCCCATAGTGCCCAGGGATGTGCAGGTTAGGGTGGATTGGCCATGCTAAATTGTCCCATAGTGCCCCAGGGATGTGCAGGTTAGGGTGGATTGGCCATGCTACATTGTCCCATAGTGCCCAGGGATGTGCAGGTTAGGGTGGGTTGGCCATGCTAAATTGTCCCGTAGTGCCCAGGGATGTGCAGGTTAGGGTGGATTGGCCATGCTAAATTGTCCCATAGTGCCCAGGGATGTGCAGGTTAGGGTGGATTGGCCATGCTAAATTGTCCCATAGTGCCCAGGGATGTGCAGGTTAGGGTGGATTGGCCATGCTAAATTGTCCCATAGTGCCCAGGGATGTGCAGGTTAGGGTGGATTGGCCATGCTAAATTGTCCTGTAGTGTTCAGGGATATACAGGTTAGGGTGGATTGGCCATGCTAAATTGTCCCGTAGTGCCCAGGGATGTGCAGGTTAGGGTGGATTGGCCATGCTAAATTGTCCCATAGTGCCCAGGGATGTGCAGGTTAGGGTGGATTGGCCATGCTAAATTGTCCCATAGTGCCCAGGGATGTGCAGGTTAGGGTGGATTGGCCATGCTAAATTGTCCCATAGTGCCCAGGGATGTGCAGGTTAGGGTGGATTGGCCATGCTAAATTGTCCCATAGTGCCCCAGGGATGTGCAGGTTAGGGTGGATTGGCCATGCTAAATTGTCCCATAGTGCCCCAGGGATGTGCAGGTTCGGGTGGATGGGAAATGAGGGATGATCGGGCAGGACGGTGCTCTTTGGAAGTTTGGTGTGGACGTGATGGGCCAAATGAACGGCTTCCACGCTGCAGGGATTCTATGATCAACCGTTCGGGCGATGTAACATTGCCAAGTCCATTGGTTGTGATTGCTGAGGAAGGCTTCATGGTGGAGCGTTCGACCCAAGCACCGTCGCTGTCGGACAATGTGCGACGTTGTGAGATTGTCCACTCAGTACAAGAACGGGGAAATACTTAAATGGCGACGGATTGGGAAAGCGTGGAAAGTTTTCTGGGTGCTGCTGTGCACCAGTTTAGTCGCAGGAAGCAATGAAATCTCTGCAAATACCTCAGGTAGATTACACTGAAAATGGAAGAGCCTTGGGAAAAGTTGATGGACAGAGAGATCTGGGAGTGTAGGTCCATTGTACCCTGAAGGTGGCTGCACAGGTGGATAGAGTGGTCAAGAAGGCATATGGTATGCTTGCCTTCATTGGACGGGGTATTGAGTATCAGCGCTGGCAGGCCACGTTAAAATTGTACAAGACATTGGTTCGGCTGCATTTCCAGTTCTGGTCGTCACATTCCCAAGAGGATGTGGACACTTTGGGGCAGAGAAGGTTTGCGAGGATGTTGCCTGGTATGGAAGGTGCTCGCTCTGAAGAGAGGTTTTCATTCGAAAAAATGCGATTGAGGGGGGACCTGATTGAGGTGTACAAAACACGAAGGGTATAGACAAGGGTGGTTAGAGACAAGCTTTTTCCCAGGGTGAAAAACGAGAGGTCAGGCTTTCAAGGTGAGAGGTGGAAGGTTTAAGGGGGATACACGCGGCAAGTACTTCACATAGAGGGTGGTGGGTGGCTGGAACGCGTTGCCAGCAGAGGTGGTAGAGGCAGGCAGGGTAGATTCATTTAAGATGCGTCTGGTCAGATGCATGAGTAGGTGGGGAGCAGAGGGATACAGATGCTTAGGAATTGGGCGACAGGTTTAGACAGTGGATTTGGATCGGCTCAGGCTTGGAGGGCCGAAGGGCCTGTTCCTGGACTGGAAACCTACTTTGTCCTTTGACAGTAAGTTGACATGCATTATGAAGACAGTTTGAGGAGCAGGGATGTCTCACTGCAGGTACACAGGGCCTTGGTGAGGCCACACGCTGTGTGCAGGATTGATCTCCCTCACTAAGGGAGGGTGTACGTTTTCATGGAGGGAGTGTAGCAGAGGTTCACTCGGCCGAAACAAGGTTCTTGTACGAGCAGTTTTATTCGGCTAGACGACGTATTCACTGGGGGACGAGAAGGGGGAGTCTGGTCGGTAAAGTAAAATCCAAACAGGCTGGGCAGATTGGATGTAGTGGAGAATATCTTCCCTCCACCCCCCCAACCCACCCCGGATTGAAGGGGTGTTGGGGGGTGTGGGGCAAACACCGTCCCAGGTCTGAGGTGAACACTTGCATCCAGAGAGTGCGGAATTTCAGCCCCAGGATGCTGGGAAATTCCAATCCCTGAGAAGGATGTTAAAAAAAAAATTCAGATGTTAAAGGCAACAGGGGAGAAACAGTGGGAGCATGGAGACAGACCCTTCGGTCCAACTCGTCTATGTCGGCCATGTTGGGATAGGGGATCAGCAGCTGCCTTCATAGTGAATGGAGGGGCAGAATGGCCTTCTGCTGCTCCTGTTTCCGACAGTTCAGCCTCAGACATGAGGGAGAAATGGTTGATAGGGAGTACGTGGACTTCAGTAAGGCATTTGATAAGGTTCCCCACGGCAAAATAAGGAGGGTGATTTAGTGGCTTGGATCAGACATTGGCTCTGAAAGAAATGTTCATCTTGGAGTTCAGTTACTAGTGGGGTACCGCAAGAAGCTGTCTTCGGGCCACTGCTGTTTGTCATTTTTATAAATGACCTGGATGAGGGCGTAGAAGGATGGGTTCGTAAATTTGCGGATGACACGAAGGTCGGTGGAGTTGTGGATAGTGACGAAGGATGTTGCAGGTTACAGAGGGACATCGATAAGCTGCAGAGCTGGGCTGAGAGGTGGCAAATGGAGTTTAATGTGCAAAAGTGTGAGGTGATTCACTTTGGAAGGAGTAACAGGAATGCAGCGTCCTGGGCTCATGGTAAGATTCTTGGTAGTGTAGATGAGCAGAGAGATCCATGTACACAGATCCCTGAAAGTTGCCCACCCAGGTTGAGCGGGTTGTTGAGAAGGCATACAGTGTGTTAGCTTTTATTGGTTAGGGGGATTGAGTTTCGGGGCCATGAGGTCATGCTGCAGCCATACAAAACTCTGGTGAGGCCGCACTTGGAGAATTGCGTACAGTTCTGGTCACTGCAATATAGGAAGGATGTGGAAAGGGTTCAGAGGTGAGTTACTCGGATGGAGGGAAGGTCTTATGAGGAAAGGCTGAGAGATTTGAGGCTGGTTTCATTAGAGAGAAGGTTGAGAGGAGACCTCATGAAGACATATAAGATAATCAGAGGGTTCGATAGGGTGGACAGGGAGATGGTGCTGGCTAGGACAAAGGGGACATAGCTTTAAACTGAGGGGTGATAGATATAGGAGAGAAGTCAGAGGTAGTTTCTTTACTCAGAGAGTAGGAGGGGTGTGAAATGCACTGGAGTAGACTCGCCAACTTTAAGGGTATTTAAATGGTCAGTGGATAGGCATATGGATGAGAATGGAATAGATGGGCTTCAGACTGGGTCCACAGGTCGGCACAACATCGAGGGCCGAAGGGCCTGTACTGCGCTGGAATGTTCTATCCGCGAGGTGGTCGGGGGGAGCAGAGCGGTGATTGAAATTTCAGCCTGTTACAATTTCCTGCGTCAGGAACAAACTTCCCACCCCCCACCACCGCCGTGATCCTCAACATCCCAATTCAATCTCCCCCTGCTCCGAGGGGAACAGTCCCCTCTTCTCCTGCAGTCTCTCTGTCCACTGGAGCCCCTCATCTCTGGGGTGCGTCAGGGAAATCTCTCTCTGTCTGAGCGGGAAGATCCAGGAATGTGTGGCCTAACTAAGCAGCCCTTCCCCATTCACAATAGAGTCAGGGCCCCGTTCTCTCGTGACCCAACCAAAGATTCGTGAAGAGACGCCACCTCCAGGCGCCAAGCCAAGACGTTCCTGCACCATTCTCCTGGAGACTGCTTTCAAGGACAGGTTAACATGGAGCTAATTCAAAATGAAGGCTCTTACGAGGATGAGCTCATCGTTGCTGGTGAGTTCCCGGGTCCAGGAAGTCTTCGGCCCCTCTCCTTTCAGTAATGTCTGCTCGCACTCCATCTTGTTCTCCGCAATCCACCGTGCCAAACTCTGGAGGGAGGGAGGAAGGAAAGGAACAGGATTCATTCCTGTGAGACCCCTGGGGTGAACCCCCATCCTAGGTTTGCGGCCCTTCTGTCTGGGAAAAGCCCACCAAGAGCTCTGGGACTCTACAGTTCTCAAGTCCTCTTGGTCACGGGCTCCCCACTCATTTCCCAGGCAACCAACAACTCAGGACCGCCAGGAATAAACATCCCGGGGCCCATGGCGACCAGTGTCTCAGGGCCCATGGCGACCAGTGTCTCAGGGGCCATGACAACCAGTGTCTCAGGGGTCATGATGACCAGTGTCTCAGGGCCCATACCAACCAGTGTCTCAGGGGTCATACCAACCAGTGTCTCAGGGGTCATGATGACCAGTGTCTCAGGGCCCATACCAACCAGTGTCTCAGGGGTCATGATGACCAGTGTCTCAGGGGCCATGACGACCAGTGTATCAGGGCCCATGACAACCAGTGTCTCAGGGGTCATGATGACCAGTGTCTCAGGGGTCATGACGACCAGTGTCTCAGGGCCCATGACAACCAGTGTCTCAGGGGTCATGATGACCAGTGTCTCAGGGCCCATACCAACCAGTGTCTCAGGGGTCATGACGACCAGTGTCTCAGGGCCCATGACAACCAGTCTCTCAGGGGCCATGACGACCAGTGTCTCAGGGTTCATGACAACCAGTGTCTCAGGGCCCATAGTGACCAGTGTCTCAGGGCCCATGACAACCAGTGTATCAGGGCCCATGACAACCAGTGTCTCAGGGGTCATGACGACCAGTGTCTCAGGGGTCATGACGACCAGTGTCTCAGGGGTCATGACATCCAGTGTCTCAGGGCCCATGACATCCAGTGTCTCAGGGGCCATGACGACCAGTGTCTCAGGGGTCATGATGACCAGTGTCTCAGGGCCCATAGCGACCAGTGTCTCAGGGGTCATGACAACCAGTGTCTCAGGGGCCATGACATCCAGTGTCTCAGGGCCCATGACAACCAGTGTCTCAGGGCCCATGACAACCAGTGTCTCAGGGCCCATGACAACCAGTGTCTCAGGGCCCATGACATCCAGTGTCTCAGGGGTCATGACAACCAGTGTCTCAGGGCCCATGACGACCAGTGTCTCAGGGGTCATGACATCCAGTGTCTCAGGGGTCATGACGACCAGTGTCTCAGGGGTCATGACGACCAGTGTCTCAGGGGTCATGACGACCAGTGTCTCAGGGGTCATGACGACCAGTGTCTCAGGGGTCATGACATCCAGTGTCTCAGGGGTCATGACGACCAGTGTCTCAGGGGTCATGACGACCAGTGTCTCAGGGGTCATGACAACCAGTGTCTCAGGGGTCATGACATCCAGTGTCTCAGGGCCCATACCAACCAGTGTCTCAGGGGTCATGACATCCAGTGTCTCAGGGCCCATACCAACCAGTGTCTCAGGGGTCATGATGACCAGTGTCTCAGGGCCCATAGTGACCAGTGTCTCAGGGCCCATAGCGACCAGTGTCTCAGGGCCCATAGTGACCAGTGTCTCAGGGCCCATGACAACCAGTGTCTCAGGGCCCATAGTGACCAGTGTCTCAGGGCCCATAGTGACCAGTCTCTCAGGGCCCATGACATCCAGTGTCTCAGGGCCCATGGCGACCAGTCTCTCAGGGCCCATAGCGACCAGCGTCTCAGGGCCCATAGCGACCAGTGTCTCAGGGCCCATAGTGACCAGTCTCTCAGGGCCCATGGCGACCAGTCTCTCAGGGCCCATAGCGACCAGTGTCTCAGGGCCCATAGCGACCAGTGTCTCAGGGCCCATAGCGACCAGCGTCTCAGGGCTCATGGCGACCAGTGTCTCAGGGCCCATAGCGACCAGTGTCTCAGGGCCCATGGCGACCAGTCTCTCAGGGCCCATAGCGACCAGTGTCTCAGGGCCCATAGTGACCAGTGTCTCAGGGCCCATAGCGACCAGTCTCTCAGGGCCCATAGTGACCAGTGTCTCAGGGCCCATAGTGACCAGTGTCTCAGGGCCCATAGTGACCAATGTCTCAGGGCCCATAGCGACCAGTGTCTCATGCCCCATGGCGACCAGTGTCTCAGGGCCCATAGTGACCAGTGTCTCAGGGTCAATGGTAACCATTGTTTCAGGAGCCATAAGAACCAGTGTCTCAGGGCCCATGACATCCTGTCTCTCAGGGCCCATGACAACCAGTGTCTCAGGGCCCATAGCGACCAGTCTCTCAGGGCCCATAGCGACCAGCGTCTCAGGGCCCATAGCGACCAGTGTCTCAGGGCCCATGACAACCAGTGTCTCAGGGCCCATGGCGACCAGTCTCTCAGGGCCCATAGCGACCAGCGTCTCAGGGCCCATAGCGACCAGTGTCTCAGGGCCCATAGCGACCAGTGTCTCAGGGCCCATAGCGACCAGCGTCTCAGGGCCCATAGCGACCAGCGTCTCACTGCTCATGGCGACCAGTCTCTCAGGGCCCATAGCGACCAGTGTCTCAGGGCCCATAGCGACCAGTCTCTCAGGGCCCATAGTGACCAGTGTCTCAGGGCCCATAGTGACCAGTGTCTCAGGGCCCATAGTGACCAATGTCTCAGGGCCCATAGTGACCAGTGTCTCAGGGCCCATAGTGACCAGTGTCTCAGGGTCAATGGTAACCAGTGTCTCAGGGTCAATGGTAACCATTGTTTCAGGAGCCATAAGAACCAGTGTCTCGGGACCCCGGCCTCAGGGTTTTCCTTGCCCCTCAGCCCCCATTCACCTCACCTTGCATGGTCTCCCGTCCACGGTCTGCTCCTCGAACTCCTCTCCGACTCGGAAGCGGATCTCAGTGGTCCTGACAGGGGTGGCCGTGCGGATGTAGAAGCTCTCTCCGTCCTGCTTGATTTCCACGCTGGGGTTAGAGGCAGCGTTGACAGCGATCTTCCTCAGCAACACGTTGACATCTGCAGAGAGAGAAAGGGGGTGGGGGGTGGGGGGGTAGAGAGTGTGTGTGAGAGAGAGAGAGAGCAGCCCGAGCAGGGCAAGGGGTGCTGAGGGGTGGGGGGCACGATGCAGCTACACAACTCACACTCTCCAACCAAAACACTGACACCCCCCCCCCCCCAGAGATGGTGCACACTCACACCTCCCACACCATTGCTCTGTAAGGGGACGGGGGGGGGGTTCCCCTGGCTCACAGCGCCAAGGACCCAGGTTCGATTCCAGCCTCAGGGCGTCTGTCTGTGTGGAGTTTGCCCATTCTCCCCGTGTCTGCGTGGGTTTCCTCTGGGTGCTCTAGTTTCAAAGATGTGCAGGTTAGGGTGGATTGGCCATGCTAAATTGTCCCATAGTGGCCAGGGATGTGTAGGTTAGGGTGGATTGGCCATGCTAAATTGTCCCATAGTGGCCAGGGATGTGCAGGTTAGGGTGGATTGGCCATGGGAAATTGTTCCATAGTGCCCAGGGATGTGCAGGTTAGGGTGGATTGGCCATGCTAAATTGTCCCATAGTGGCCAGGGATGTGTAGGTTAGGGTGGATTGGCCATGCTAAATTGTCCCATAGTGGCCAGGGATGTGTAGGTTAGGGTGGATTGGCCATGCTAAATTGTCCCATAGTGGCCAGGGATGTGTAGGTTAGGGTGGATTGGCCATGCTAAATTGTCCCATAGTGCCCAGGGATGTGCAGGTTAGGGTAGATTGGCCATGCTAAATTGTCCCATAGTGCCCAGGGATGTGCAGGTTAGGGTGGATTGGCCATGCTAAATTGTCCCATAGTGCCCAGGGATGTGTAGGTTAGGGTGGATTGGCCATGCTAAATTGTCCCATAGTGGCCAGGGATGTGTAGGTTAGGGTGGATTGGCCATGCTAAATTGTCCCATAGTGCCCAGGGATGTGCAGGTTAGGGTGGGTTGGCCATGCTAAATTGTCCCATAGTGGCCAGGGATGTGTAGGTTAGGGTGGGTTGGCCATGCTAAATTGTCCCATAGTGCCCAGGGATGTGTAGGTTAGGATGGATTGGCCATGCTAAATTGTCCCATAGTACCCAGGAATGTGCAGGTTAGGGTGGATAGGCCATGCTAAATTGTCCCATAGTGCCCAGGGATGTGCAGGTTAGGGTGGATAGGCCATGCTAAATTGTCCCATAGTGCCCAGGGATGTGTAGGTTAGGGTGGATTGGCCATGCTAAATTGTCCCATAGTGGCCAGGGATGTGTAGGTTAGGGTGGGTTGGCCATGCTAAATTGTCCCATAGTGTCCAGAGATGTGCAGGTTAGGGTGGATTGGCCATGCTAAATTGTCCCATAGTGTCCAGGGATGTGTAGGTTAGGGTGGATTGGCCATGCTAAATTGTCCCATAGTGCCCAGGGATGTGCAGGTTAGGGTGGATTGGCCATGCTAAATTGTCCCATAGTGCCCAGGGATGTGCAGGTTAGGGTGGATTGGCCATGCTAAATTGTCCCATAGTGCCCAGTGATGTGCAGGTTAGGGTGGATTGGCCATGCTACATTGTCCCATAGTGCCCCAGGGATGTGCAGGTTAGGGTGGGTTGGCCATGCTAAATTGTCTCAGTGCCCAGGGATGTGCAGGTTAGGGTGGATTGGCCATGCTAAATTGTCCCATAGTGCCCAGGGATGTGCAGGTTAGGGTGGATAGGCCATGCTAAATTGTCCCATAGTGCCCCAGGGATGTGCAGGTTAGGGTGGATTGGCCATGCTAAATTACCCATGGTGTTAGTCAGGGGTGGGGGAATGGGTGGGTTACTCTGCAGAGGGTTGACGTGCTCTTGCTGGGAGAAGGGCCTGTTTCCACGTTGTAGGGAATCAAACCTAAATCTTACCCCTCTCACCCTAAACCCTCTCATCACTTTCCTAGGATGATGACGTCAGCTTGTACTGAGTCAAAATCCATCTCAGACTGGAGTAGACTGTCAGGAACCTGTCCCTTGCGGCCCTCCACAGATTCACTCACTCAGAAGAGGAGAAATTCCCCGTCCTCTCTGTCTCAAAGGCCCACCTTTCACACTCGCTGGCAGAAACAGTAAAACACACTGAATTTCAACTTGTCATTCTCCTCTTCCAGCCTCGATATTTGAAAGGGATGGGGTTAAAGGGGCTGTGGAGGCAGGGCCAGACAGAGCGGAGCTCTTTCAGGAGCCGGTACCAACAGGATGGGTCGAATGGCCACCTCCTGTGCTGTAAACCTTGACGATTTGACGTCGCTGGTTGTGGACTGCTCCCTCTGAGAGCAGAGACTGGGAAGGGGTACCCTCTGTCTGTAAACTCTTGCTTGGTCTTTGAAAAGCTGATCTGTTTGCGCCCATATCTCCCGAAGGGGCTGACTTCACCGTCCTTTCACAGAATCCATGACAGTGTGAAGGCAAGCCCTTCGTGTGAGAGAGTGAGCGAATGAGTGAGTGTGTGTGAGAGAGAGTGTGAATGAGTGAGTGCGTGTGTGAGAGAGTAAGTGAGTGAAAAAGTGTGTGTGTGTGAGAGAGAGTGAGTAAATGAGTGTGTGTGAGAGAGAGTGAGTGAGTGAATGTGTGTGTGCGTGTGAGAGTGAGTGAGTGAATGAGTGTGTGTGTGTGAGTGAGTGAATGAGTGTGTGTGTGTGAGAGTGAATAAGTGAGTAAATGAATGTGTGTGTGAGAGAGTGAGTGAATGAGTGTATGTGTGAGAGAGAGTGAGTGAATGAGTGTGTGTGAGTGAGGGAGTGAGTGAGTGAATGAGTGTGTGTGAGTGAGAGAGAGTGAGTGAGTGAATGAGTGTGTGTGAGTGAGGGAGTGAGTGAATGAGTGTGTGTGAGTGAGGGAATGAATGAGTGTGTGTGAGTGAGAGTGAATGAGTGTGTGTGAGTGAGAGTGAGTGAGTGAATGAGTGTGTGTGAGTGAGGGAGTGAGTGAATGAGTGTGTGTGAGTGAGTGAATGAGTGTGTGTGTGAGAGAGAGTGAATGAATGAGTGTGTGTGAGTGAGGGAGTGAGTGAATGAGTGTGTGTGAGTGAGGGAGTGAGTGAATGAGTGTGTGTGAGTGAGTGAATGAGTGTGTGTGTGTGAGAGAGTGAGTGAATGAGTGTGTGTGAGTGAGGGAGTGAGTGAGTGAATGAGTGTGTGTGAGTGAGAGAGAGTGAGTGAGTGAATGAGTGTGTGTGTGAGGGAGTGAGTGAATGAGTGTGTGTGAGTGAGGGAGTGAGTGAGTGAATGAGTGTGTGTGAGTGAGAGAGAGTGAGTGAGTGAATGAGTGTGTGTGAGTGAGGGAGTGAGTGAATGAGTGTGTGTGAGTGAGTGAATGAGTGTGTGTGTGAGAGAGAGTGAGTGAATGAGTGTGTGTGAGTGAGGGAGTGAGTGAATGAGTGTGTGTGAGTGAGTGA
>NW_027310160.1:74615-79615 GCF_047496795.1 Chiloscyllium punctatum
TGAGTGAGTGTGTGAGTGCGTGTGCACATGTGTGTGTGTAATAACAGAGAGCTTGTGGCTCAGGAACCATGTGCGTCTGTCTCTGCCCCTCCTTCTCCCTCAGTGTCTCTGTGAGTGAATGAGTGAGTGTGTGAGTGCGTGTGCACATGTGTGTGTGTAATAACAGAGAGCTTGTGGCTCAGGAACCATGTGCGTCTGTCTCTGCCCCTCCTTCTCCCTCAGTGTCTCTTTCCCCTTTCTCAGCACCCCACTCCACTCTCATCTGTTCTCACGTTCACTCCTTCGCACCCTTTCGCCCTCCCCGTCTCTCTCTCTCTCTACTATATATTTCTCCCTCACTCTGCCTATCTCTCTTTCTTGACAGTACCCTCATGGTCCTCCCACTTTTCTCTTCATTGTCCTCCCCTTCCCCTTTACTCTCTCTCCCCCTCTCTATCTCACTTTATCTCCAACACTCTCCCAGTCTCCTTCCTATCGGAAAGATGTTGTGAAACTTGAAAGGGATCAGAAAAGATTTACAAGGATGTTGGAGGGTTTGAGCTACAGGGAGAGGCTGAACAGGCTGGGGCTGTTTTCCCTGGAGCGTCGGAGGCTGAGGGGTGACCTTATAGAGGTTTATAAAATCATGAGGGGCATGGATAGGATAAATAGGGCAAGGTCTTTTCCCTGGGGTGGGGGGAGTCCAAAACTAGAGGGGTATAGGTTTAGGGTGAGAGGGGAAAGGGACCTGAGGGGTAACGTTTTCACCCAGAGGGTGGTACGTGTATGGAATGAGCTGCCAGAGGAAGTGGTGGAGGCTGGTACAATGACAACATTTAAGAGACATTTGGATGGGTATATGAATAGGAAGGGTTTGGGGGGATATGGGCCGGGTGCTGGCAGGTGGGACTAGATTGGGTTGGGATATCTGGGTCAGCATGGACGGGTTGGGCCGAAGGGTCTGTTTCCATGCTGTACATCTCTATGACTCTATAAATAATTTGCCTCCATCAGTGCAGCAACCCCTCCAAGACTCCTCCTGTCTCCCTCCCTTACACCATCCCCTAATTCTTCTGTTCCCTCCTTGCCTCTATCCCCTCCCCTCCCCACCCCCCCACCCCCAAACTTCAAAGCCCCCAACCATGCCCCTCCATCTCTCTATTTCGGCACACCCTCTCTCAGTCCTTCAACTCTCTTGTTCCCTCGCGGACTTTCTCGTTCTCTCCATCCCTCTTGTTCTGTCTGAATCTCTCTCTGTCAATATCCTTTGTCCCCCTTTCTCTCTCTCTCTCTCTATCTATCTATCTATCTCTCTCCCCATCTGCACTTCCCAATCTCTCTCTCACCCTCCCTCAACACTGTCCCACATTCTTTCTGTTTCTGTTGTAGTCTTCTCTTCCATCTCTCTCACCCATTCCTACCAAATTTCACGATCTGTTTTCCCTCCATTCCCCTCTCCTTAGCTGTGCTACTGTGTCTCCCATACAATTAATTCTCTCTTGTTAGCACACACACTCTTATAGTCACACCCACACCCAGACCCACTCTCACAGTCTCACACACACAACCATTCCCACATAGACTTGCACAAACATATATACACACACACACACACACCTATTCTTACACAGACTTTCAGTCTCTCTCTCCCTCACACACACACCCCCCCACACACACAATCTCTCTTTCTCCCTCTCTCTCACACACTCAGTCTCTCTCTCTCTCACACACACAGTCTCTCCCGCACACACACATCTTTCTCGCTCTCCCCCCTCGCTCACACACACTCAGTCTCTCTCCCTCACACACACACACACTCAATGTGTGTCTCTCTCTCTCACTCTCCCACACACACACACACACACACAGAGTCTCTCTCTCTCTCACACACTCTCTCTCACACTCAGTCTCTCTCTCTCTCTCACACACATACACGCTTTCTCTCTCTCTCACCCACTTTCTCTTTCTGTATCACACACACTCTCTCATACACACACTTTCCCTCTCACACACACTCAGTCTCTCTGACAAACACTTTCAGTCTCTCTCTGATGTACACATTCTCTCTCACACACACACACTCTCAATCTCTCTCTCACACATGTACATTCTCTCTCACACACAATCTGAATCTCTCTCACATGTATTTCTCTCTCACACACACAATCTCAAACTCTCTCACACATGTATATTCTCTTACACACACACACTCAATCTCTCTCTCTCACATGAACATTCTCTCTCACACACACACACTCTCAATCTCACTCTCTCACATGTACATTCTCTCTCACACACACAATCTCAATCTCTCTCTCACACACACACAATCTCAATCTCTCTCACACATGTACATTCTCTCTCACACACACAATCTCATCTCTCACACACACAATCTCAATCTCTCTCTCACATGTACATTCTCTCTCACACACACACACTCAATCTCTCTCTCTCACATGTACATTCTCTCTCACACACACACACTCTCAATCTCACTCTCTCACATGTACATTCTCTCTCACACACACACACTCTCAATCTCTCTCTCACATGTACATTCTCTCTCACACACACAATCTCAATCTCTCTCTCACACACACAATCTCAATCTCTCTCTCACATGTACATTCTCTCTCACACACACAATCTCAATCTCTCTCTCACACACACAATCTCAATCTCTCTCTCACATGTACATTCTCTCTCACACACACACACTCTCAATCTCACTCTCTCACATGTACATTCTCTCTCACACACACAATCTCAATCTCTCTCTCACACACACAATCTCAATCTCTCTCACACATGTACATTCTCTCTCACACACATACACTCTCAATCTCTCTCACACATGTACATTCTCTCTCACACACACACACTCTCAATCTCTCTCTCACATGTACATTCTCTCTCACACACACAATCTCAATCTCTCTCTCACACACACACACTCTCAATCTCTCTCTCACAATAGCATTCTCTCTCACACACACAATCTCAATCTCTCTCTCACACACACACAATCTCAATCTCTCTCACACATGTACATTCTCTCTCTCACACACACACTCTCAATCTCTCTCTCACATGTACATTCTCTCTCACACACACAATCTCAATCTCTCTCTCACACACACACAATCTCAATCTCTCTCTCACATGTACATTCTCTCTCACACACACAATCTCAATCTCTCTCTCACACACACACAATCTCAATCTCTCTCTCACATGTACATTCTCTCTCACACACACACAATCTCAATCTCTCTCTCTCACATGTACATTCTCTCTCACACACACACACTCTCAATCTCTCTCTCACATGTACATTCTCTCTCACACACACAATCTCAATCTCTCTCACACACACACACAATCTCAATCTCTCTCACACATGTACATTCTCTCTCACACACACAATCTCAATCTCTCTCTCACACACACACAATCTCAATCTCTCTCACACATGTACATTCTCTCTCACACACACAATCTCAATCTCTCTCTCACACACACACAATCTCAATCTCTCTCACACATGTACATTCTCTCTCACACATACAATCTCAATCTCTCTCTCACACACACACAATCTCAATCTCTCTCTCACATGTACATTCTCTCTCACACACACAATCTCAATCTCTCTCTCACACACACACAATCTCAATCTCTCTCTCTCACATGGACATTCTCTCTCTCACACACAATCTCAATCTCTCTCTCACACACACACAATCTCAATCTCTCTCTCACATGTACATTCTCTCTCACGCACACACACTCAATCTCTCTCTCTCACATGTACATTCTCTCTCACACACACACACTCTCAATCTCACTCTCTCACATGTACATTCTCTCTCACACACACAATCTCAATCTCTCTCTCACACACACACAATCTCAATCTCTCTCTCACATGTATATTCTCTTACACACACACACTCAATCTCTCTCTCTCACATGTACATTCTCTCTCACACACACACACTCTCAATCTCACTCTCTCACATGTACATTCTCTCTCACACACACAATCTCAATCTCTCTCTCACACACACACAATCTCAATCTCTCTCACACATGTACATTCTCTCTCACACACACACAATCTCAATCTCACTCTCTCACATGTACATTCTCTCTCACACACACAATCTCAATCTCTCTCTCACACACACACAATTTCAATCTCTCTCACACATGTACATTCTCTCTCACACACACACAATCTCAATCTCTCTCTCTCACATGTACATTCTCTCTCACACACACACAATCTCAATCTCTCTCTCTCACATGTACATTCTCTCTCACACACATAATCTCAATCTCTCTCACACATACATACTTTCTCTCTCACAGTCTCTCTCTCTCACACACACACACACAGTCTCTCACACACACTCTCAGTCTCTCACACACATAGCTCTCTCTCTCACACACTCACACATTCTGTCTCGTGCTCTCTCACACATACACTCAGTTTGTCTCTCTCTCACACACTCAGTCTCTCCCTTTCACACACAAACACACTTTGTCTCTCTCACACACACACTTTCTCTCTCTCTCACACCCACACACTTTCTCTCTCTCTCCCTCTCACACACTCACACACACATGCTCTCTCTCTCACATACACACACACACACTGTCTCTCTCACATACACACTCTCTCTCACACACACACATTCTCTCTCACACACAAGAACACGCCCTCTCGCACACACACTCATACACTTTCTCTCTCTCTCACACGCACACATTTTCTCTCTCTCATACACGCACACATTCTCACTGACATGCACACACTTTGTCACACACACACACATGTTCTCATACACACATATACTTTCTTTCTCATATACACACACACACTTTCTCTCACACGCACACTTTCTCACACACACACACTTTCTCTCTCACACATACACACACTCTCTCTCTCTCTCTCATGCACACACTTTCTCATGCATTCTCACACATACTTTCTCACACACACATTTTCT
>NW_027310160.1:84615-94615 GCF_047496795.1 Chiloscyllium punctatum
TCTCTCTCACATGTACACACTTTCTCAAACGCACACAGTTTCTCTCAATCTATCATACACTCACTTGCTTTCTCTCTCTCACACACACACATACTCCCTCATATACACACACATACTCTCTCACATACTTTCTCTCTCTCACACGCACATTTTCTCTCTCTCACAGACACACTTTCTCACACTACTGTCTCTCTCTCTCATACAAACACTTTCTCTCTCTCTCTCTCATACACACACACACACTCTCACATACCCACACACACACACATACACGTTCTCTCTCACACACATACCTTCTCTCCCTCACATACATTTTTATCACGCACTCTCACACTCACACACTTTCTTTTCCTCTCGCACACACAGACACCTTTTCTCCATCACATACAATTTCTCTCTCTCTCTTTCTCTCACACATACACTTTCTCACACACACACTTTCTCTGTTATACACACACTCTTTCTCACACACACACTTTCTCAAGCACATGCACTTTCTCACACACACTTTCTCTCTCTCTCTCACACACACACACACTTTATCTCTACCTCACAAACACACACTTTCTCTCTCTCTCTTACACACACACTTTCTCTCCCTCAAGCACACACACTTTCTGTTTCACACACACACATACATTCTCTCAAAAACACACTTTCTCTCTCACACATACTATCTCTCTCTCTCACATACATACACACACTCTCTCTCTCTCTCTCTCACATGTACACTTTCCCACACACACACACTCTCTCTCTCACACACACACAGACACCTTCTCTCCCTGACACACACCTTCTCTCTTTTTCTCATACATACACGTGTGCACACACACATATGCACACACTCACTTTCTCACATACATTTAATGTTTCACACACACACACTTTCTCTGACGCACACATACATTCTCTGTCTCACACACTCACACACACAAACACATATTCTCTCTCTCTCTTTCACACACACACAGATTTTTCCTGTCTCTTTCACACACACACATACATTCTCTCTCTCACACACACATATAATTCTCTCTCTCAAGCACACACACACAATTCTGTCACGCACACATTCTCTCTCACACACACACTGTCTCTCTCTCTCACACATGCACACACTTTCTTTCTCTATCTCTCACTCGCAAACATTTTCATTCCTAGTCTCTCCCACATGTATCTCTCTCTCTCTCTCACACACACCTTCTGCCTCACATACACAGACACAGTTTCTCTCTCTCACACACACACACACACTTTATGCCTCACATACACAGACACAGTTTCTCTCTCTCACACACACACACACACACTTTCTGTCTCACATACACAGACACAGTTTCTCTCTCTCTCACACACACACACTTTATGCCTCACATACACAGACACAGTTTCTCTCTCTCACACACACACACACACACACACACACTTTCTGTCTCACAAACACAGACACAGTTTCTCTCTCACACACACACACTTTCTGTCACACATACACAGACACAGTATCTCTCTCTCTCTTTCACACACACACACTTTCTGTCTCACATACACAGACACAGTATCTCTCTCTCTCTCTCACACACACACTTTCTGTCTCACATACACAGACACAGTTTCTCTCTCTCTCACACACACACACTTTCTGCCTCACATACACAGACACAGTATCTCTCTCTCTCTCACACACACACTTTCTGTCTCACATACACAGACACAGTTTCTCTCTCTCTCTCACACACACACTTTCTGCCTCACATACACAGACACAGTTTCTCTCTCTCACACACACACTTTCTGTCTCACAAACACAGACACAGTTTCTCTCTCTCTCACACACACACACTTTCTGTCTCACATACACAGACACAGTTTCTCTCTCACACACACACACACACACTTTCTGTCTCACATTCACACAGTTTCTCTCTCTGTCTCTCATACACACACTTTCTGTCTCACATACACTGACACAGTTTCTCTCTCTCTCACACACACACTTTCTGTCTCACATACACAGACACAGTTTCTCTCTCTCACACACACGCACACACTTTCTGTCTCACATACACAGACACAGTTTCTCTCTCTCTCACACACACACACTTTCTGTCTCACATACACAGACACAGTTTCTCTCTCTCTCACACACACACTTTCTGTCTCACATACACAGGCACAGTTTCTCTCTCTCTCTCACACACACACACTTTCTGTCTCACATACACAGACACAGTTTCTCTCTGTCTCACACACACTTTCTGTCTCAGATACACAGACACAGGTTCTCTCTCTCTTACACACACACACTTTCTGTCTCACATACACAGACACACATTCTCTCTCTCTCTCACACACAAACCTTCTGTTTCACATACACAGACACAGTTTCTCTCTCTCTCTCTCATACACACACCTTCAGTCTCACATACACAGACACAGTTTCTCTCTCTCACACACACACACATACACTTTCTGTCTCACATACAAAGACACCGTTTCTCTCTCTCTCACACACACACACTTTCTGTCTCACATGCAAAGACACAGTTTCTCTCTCTATCGCACACACACACTTTCTGTCTCACATACACAGACACAGTTTCTCTCTCACACACACACTTTCTGTCTCACATACACGGACACAGTTTCTCTCTTTCACACACACACAGACACACACACTTTCTGTCTCACAAACACAGACACAGTTTCTCTCTCACACACACACACTTTCTGTCTCACATACACAGACACAGTTTCTCTCTCTCTCACACACACACACTTTCTGTCTCACAGACACAGACACAGTTTCTCTCTCTCTCACACACACACACTTTCTGTCTCACAAACACAGACACAGTTTCTCTCTCACACACACACACTTTCTGTCTCACATACACAGACACAGTTTCTCTCTCTCTCTCACACACACTCACCTTCTGTCTCACATACACAGACAGTTTCTCTCTCTCACACACACACACTTTCTGTCTCACATTCACAGACACAGTTTCTCTCTCTCTCTCACACACACACACACTTTCTGTCGCACATACACAAACACAGTTTCTCTCTCTCACACACACACACTTTCTGTATGACGAACACAGACACAGTTTCTCTCTCTCTCTCACACAAACACTTTCTGTCTCACATACACAGACATAGTTTCTCTCCCTCTCTCACACACACACTTTCTGTCTCACATACACAGACACAGTTTCTCTTTCTCTCTCACACACACACTTTCTGTCTCACATACACAGACACAGTTTCTCTCTCTCTCTCACTCTGACACACACATTCTGTCTCACATACACAGACACAGTTTCTCTCCCTCTCTCACACACACACTTACTGTCTCACTTACACAGGCACAGTTTCTCTCTCTCTCTCTCTCACACACACACACATTCAGTCTCACATACACAGACACAGTTTCTCTCCCTCTCTCACACACACACTTTCTGTCTCACAAACAGACACAGTTTCTCTCTCTCTCACACACACACACATACACCCTTTCTGTCTCACATGCACAGACACAGTTTCTCTCTCTCTCTCCCACACACACTTTCTGTCTCACATACACAGACACAGTTTCTCTCTCTCTCACACACACACACACACACTTTCTGTCTCACATGCACAGACACAGTTTCTCTCTCTCTCTCACACACACTTTCTGTCTCACATACACAGACACAATTTCTCCCTCTCTCTCACACACACACACTTTCTGTCTCACATACACAGACACAGTTTCTCTCTCTCTCTCTCACACACACTTTCTGTCTCACATACACAGACACAATTTCTCCCTCTCTCACACACACACACACTTTCTGTCTCACATACACAGACACAGTTTCTCTCTCTCTCTCACACACACACACACACCTTCTGTCTCACATACACAGACACAGTTTCTCTCTCTCTCTCACACACACTTTCTGTCTCACATACACAGACACAGTTTCTCTCTCTCTCACACACACACACTTTCTGTCTCACATACACAGACACAGTTTCTCTCTCTCTCTCTCTCTCTCTCGCACACACCTTCTGTCTCACATACACAGACAGACTTTCTCTCTCTCTCACACGCACACACACCTTCTGTCTCACAAACACAGACACAGTTTCTCTCTCTCTCACACACACACATTCTGTCTCCCATACACAGACACAGTTTTTCTCTCTCTCTCTCATACACACACCTTTTGTCTCACATACACAGACACAGTTTCTCTCTGACACACACACACTTTCTGTCTCACATACACAGACACAGTTTCTCTCTGTCTCTCACACACACACTTTCTGTCTCACATACACAGACACACGTTCTCTCCCTCTCTGACACACACACTTTCTGTCTCATATACACAGACACAGTTTCTCTCTCTCTCACACACACTTTCTGTCTCACATACACAGACACAGTTTCTCTCTCTCTCACACACACTTTCTGTCTCACATACACAGACACAGTTTCTCTCTCTCTCTCACACACACACACTTTCTGTCTCACATACACAAACACAGTTTCTCTCTCTCTCACACACACTTTCTGTCTCACATACACAGACACAGTTTCTCACTCTCTCACACACACTTTCTGTCTCACATATACAGACACAGTTTCTCTCTCTCACACACACACACTTTCTGTCTCACATACACAGACACAATTTCTCTCGCTCTCTCACACACACAACTTCTGTCTCACATAGACACACACAGTTTCTCTCTCTCTCTCTCTCACACACACACACTTTCTGTCTCACCTACACAGACACAGTTTCTCTCTCTCTCTCTCTCTCACACACACTTTCTGTCTCACATACACAGACACAGTTTCTCTCTCTCTCACACATACACACACTTTCTGTCTCACAAACACAGACACAGTTTCTCTCTCTCTCACACACACACACTTTCTGTCTCACATACACAGACACAGTTTCTCTCTCTCTCTCACACACACACACTTTCTGTCTCACATACACAGACACACATTCTCTCTCTCTCACACACACACACTTTCTGTCTCACATACACAGACACAGTATCTCTCTCTCTCTCTCACACACACACACTTTCTGTCTCACATACACAGACACAGTATCTCTCTCTCTCTCACACACACACACTTTCTGTCTCACATACACAGACACAGTTTTTCTCTCTCTCTCTCATACACACACCTTTTGTCTCACATACACAGACACAGTTTCTCTCTCTCTCACACACACACACTTTCTGCCTCACATACACAGACACAGTATCTCTCTCTCTCGCACACACACACTTTCTGTCTCACATACACAGACAGTTTCTCTCTCTCTCACACACACACACTTTCTGCCTTACATACACAGACACAGTTTCTCTTTCTCTCTCACACACACACTTTCTGTCTCACTAACACAGACACAGTTTCTCTGTCTCTCACACGCACACACTTTCTGTCTCACATAGACAGACACAGTTTCTCTCTCTCACACACACACACACTTTCTGTCTCACATTCACACAGTTTCTCTCTCTCTCTCTCACACACACACTTTCTGTCTCACATACACTGACACAGTTTCTCTCTCTCTCACACACACACTTTCTGTCTCACATACACAGACACAGTTTCTCTCTCACACACACACGCACACACTTTCTGTCTCACATACACAGACACAGTTTCTCTCTCTCTCACACACACACACTTTCTGTCTCACATACACAGACACAGTTTCTCTCTCTCTCTCTCACACACACACACACACTTTCTGTCTCACATACACAGGCACAGTTTCTCTCTCTCTCGCACACACACACACTTTCTGTCTCACATACACAGACACAGTTTCTCTCTCTCTCTCACACACAAACCTTCTGTTTCACATACACAGACACAGTTTCTCTCTCTCTCTCATACACACACTTTCTGTCTTACTTACACAGACACAGTTTCTCTCTCTCACACACACACACATACACTTTCTGTCTCACATACAAAGACAGCGTTTCTCTCTCTCTCACACACACACACTTTCTGTCTCACATACAAAGACACAGTTTCTCTCTCTATCACACACACACACTTTCTGTCTCACATACACAGACACAGTTTCTCTCTCACACATACACTTTCTGTCTCACATACACGGACACAGTTTCTCTCTCTCTCACACACACACAGACACACACACTTTCTGTCTCACAAACACAGACACAGTTTCTCTCTCTCTCTCACACACACACTTTCTGTCTCACAGACACAGACACAGTTTCTCTCTCTCTCACACACACACACTTTCTGTCTCACAAACACAGACACAGTTTCTCTCTCACACAAACACACTTTCTGTCTCACATACACAGACACAGTTTCTCTTTCTCTCTCACACACGCTCACCTTCTGTCTCACATACACAGACACAGTTTCTCTCTCTCACACACACACACTTTCTGTCTCACATTCACGGACACAGTTTCTCTCTCTCTCTCACACACACTTTCTGTCTCACGTACACAGACACAGTTTCTCTCTCTCTCACACACACACACACACACTTTCTGTCTCACATACACAAACACATTTTCTCTCTCTCACACACACACACTTTCTGTATGACGAACACAGACACAGTTTCTCTCTCTCTCTCACACACACACTTTCTGTCTCACATACACAGACATAGTTTCTCTCCCTCTCTCAGACACACACTTTCTGTCTCACACACACAGACACAGTTTCTCTTTCTCTCTCACACACACACTTTCTGTCTCACATACACAGACACAGTTTCTCTCTCTCTCTCACTCTGACACACACATTCTGTCTCACATACACAGACACAGTTTCTCTCCCTCTCTCACACACACACTTACTGTCTTACTTACACAGACACAGTTTCTCTCTCTCTCTCTCTCTCTCACACACACATTCAGTCTCACATACACAGACACAGTTTCTCTCCCTCTCTCACACACACACTTTCTGTCTCACAGACACAGTTTCTCTCTCTCTCTCACACACACACTTTCTGTCTCACATACACAGACACAGTTTCTCTCACACACACACACACTTTCTGTCTCACATACACAGACACAGTTTCTCTCTCTCTCACACACACACTTTCTGTCTCACACACACAGACACAGTTTCTCTCTCTCTCACACACACACACTTTCTGTCTCACATACACAGACACAGTTTCTCTCTCTCTCTCACACACACTTTCTGTCTCACATACACAGACACAGTTTCTCTCTCTCTCACACACACACACACTTTCTGTCTCACACACACAGACACAGTTTCTCTCTCACTCACACACACATACACTTTCGGTTTCACAGACACAGACACAGTTTCTCTCTATCATACACACACACACACTTACTGTTTCACATACACAGACACAGTTTCTCTCTCTCTCACACACACACACTTTCTGTCTCACATGCACTGACACAGTTTCTCTCTCTCTCACACACACACACTTTCTGTCTCACATACACAGACACAGTTTCTCTCACACACACACACACTTTCTGTCTCACATACACAGACACAGTTTCTCTCTCTCTCACACACACACTTTCTGTCTCACACACACAGACACAGTTTCTCTCTCTCTCACACACACACACTTTCTGTCTCACATACACAGACACAGTTTCTCTCTCTCTCTCACACACACTTTCTGTCTCACATACACAGACACAGTTTCTCTCTCTCTCACACACACACACACTTTCTGTCTCACACACACAGACACAGTTTCTCTCTCACTCACACACACATACACTTTCGGTTTCACAGACACAGACACAGTTTCTCTCTATCATACACACACACACACTTACTGTTTCACATACACAGACACAGTTTCTCTCTCTCTCTCACACACACACACACCTTCTGTCTCACATACACAGACACAGTTTCTCTCTCTCTCTCACACACACTTTCTGTCTCACATACACAGACACAGTTTCTCTCTCTCTCACACACACACACACTTTCTGTCTCACATACACAGACACAGTTTCTCTCTCTCTCTCACACACACACACTTTCTGTCTCACATACACAGACACGGTTTCTCTCTCTCTCTGTCTCTCTCTCACAAACACAAATTTTCTGTCTCACATACACAGACACAGTTTCTCTCTCGCTCTCACACACACACACACCTTCTGTCTCACATACACATACACAGTTTCTCTCTCTCTCACACACACACTTTCTGTCTCACATACACAGACACAGCTTCTCTCTCTCTCTCACACACACACTTTCTGTCTCACATACACAGACACAGTTTCTCTCTCTCTCTCTCACACACACTTTCTGTCTCACATACACAGACACAATTTCTCCCTCGCTCTCACACACACACACTTTCTGTCTCACATACACAGACACAGTTTCTCTCTCTCTCTCTCACACACACTTTCTGTCTCACATACACAGACACAATTTCTCCCTCTCTCACACACACACACACTTTCTGTCTCACATACACAGACACGGTTTCTCTCTCTCTCTGTCTCTCTCTCACAAACACAAATTTTCTGTCTCACATACACAGACACAGTTTCTCTCTCTCTCTCTCTCTCACACACACACTCCTTCTGTCTCACATACACAGACACAGTTTCTCTCTCTCTCTCTCACACACACTTTCTGTCTCACATACACAGACACAGTTTCTCTCTCTCTCTCTCTCTCGCACACACCTTCTGTCTCACATACACAGACACAGTTTCTCTCTCTCTCTCTCTCTCTCGCACACACCTTCTGTCTCACATACACAGACAGAGTTTCTCTCTCTCTCACACGCACACACACCTTCTGTCTCACAAACACAGACACAGTTTCTCTCACTCTCACACACACACATTCTGTCTCACATACACAGACACAGTTTCTCTCTCTCTCTCTCACACACACTTTCTGTCTCACATACACAGACACAATTTCTCCCTCGCTCTCACACACACACACTTTCTGTCTCACATACACAGACACAGTTTCTCTCTCTCTCTCTCACACACACTTTCTGTCTCACATACACAGACACAATTTCTCCCTCTCTCACACACACACACACTTTCTGTCTCACATACACAGACACGGTTTCTCTCTCTCTCTGTCTCTCTCTCACAAACACAAATTTTCTGTCTCACATACACAGACACAGTTTCTCTCTCTCTCTCTCACACACACACACCTTCTGTCTCACATACACAGACACAGTTTCTCTCTCTCTCTCTCACACACACTTTCTGTCTCACATACACAGACACAGTTTCTCTCTCTCTCTCACACACACACTTTCTGTCTCACATACACAGACACAGTTTCTCTCTCTCTCTCTCTCTCTTGCACACATTTTCTGTCTCACATACACAGACACAGTTTCTCTCTCTCTCTCTCTCTCTCGCACACAACTTCTGTCTCACATACACAGACAGAGTTTCTCTCTCTCTCACACGCACACACACCTTCTGTCTCACAAACACAGACACAGTTTCTCTCTCTCTCACACACACACATTCTGTCTCACATACACAGACACAGTTTCTCTCTCTCTCTCACACACACACACTTTCTGTCTCACATACACAGGCACAGTTTCTCTCTGTCTCTCACACACACACTTTCTGTCTCATATACACAGACACAGTTTCTCTCTCTCTCACACACACTTTCTGTCTCACATACACAGACACAGTTTCTCTCTCTCTCACACACACTTTCTGTCTCACATACACAGACACAGTTTCTCTCTCTCTCTCACACACACACACTTTCTGTCTCACATACACAGATACAGTTTCTCTCTCTCTCACACACATTTTCTGTCTCACATACACAGACACAGTTTCTCTCTCTCTCTCACACACACACATTTTCTGTCTCACATACACAGACACAGTTTCTCTCACTCTCTCACACACACACCTTCTGTCTCACATATACAGA
>NW_027310160.1:107115-124615 GCF_047496795.1 Chiloscyllium punctatum
ACACAGACACAGTTTCTCTTTCTCTCTCACACATACACCTTTTGTCTCACATACACAGACACAGTTTCTATCTCTCTCTCACTCTGACACACACATTCTGTCTCACATACACAGACACAGTTTCTCTCCCTCTCTCACACACACACTTACCGTCTCACATACACAGACACAGTTTCTCTCCCTCTCTCACACACACACTTACCGTCTCACATACACAGACACAGTTTCTCACTCTCTCTCTCACACACTCACATTCTGTCTCACATACACAGACACAGTTTCTCTCTCTCTCACACACACACACCTTCTGTCTCACATACACAGACACAGTTTCTCTCTCACACACACACACACACACTTTCTGTCTCACATACACGGACACAGTTTCTCTCTCTCACACACACACAGACACACACACTTTCTGTCTCACAAACACAGACACAGTTTCTCTCTCTCACACACACACTTTCTGTCTCACATACACAGACACAGTTTCTCTCTCTCTCTCACACACACACACATTCTGTCTCACAGACACAGACACAGTTTCTCTCTCTCTCACACACACACACTTTCTGTCTCACAAACACAGGCACAGTTTCTCTCACACACACACACACACACACTTTCTGTCTCACATACACGGACACAGTTTCTCTCTCTCACACACACACAGACACACACACTTTCTGTCTCACAAACACAGACACAGTTTCTCTCCCTCTCTCACACACATACACTTTCTGTCTCACATACACAGACACAGTTTCTCTCTCTCTCACACACACTTTCTGTCTCACATACACAGACACAGTTTCTCTCTCTCTCTCACACACACACACTTTCTGTCTCACATACACAGACACAGTTTCTCTCTCTCACACACACACACACTTTCTGTCTCACATACACAGACACAGTTTCTCTCTCTCTCTCTCACACACTTTCTGTCTCACTGACACAGACACAGTTTCTCTCTTTCTCTCTCACACACACTTTCTGTCTCACATACACAAACACAGTTTATCTCTCTCACACACACACACTTTCTGTCTGACGAACACGGACACAGTTTCTCTCCCTCTCTCACACACACACACTTTCTGCCTCACAAACACAGACACAGTTTCTCTCTCTCTCACACACACACACTATCTGTCTCACATACACAGACACAGTTTCTCTCTCCCTCACACACACACAGACACCTTCTGTGCCACATACACAGACACAGTTTCTCTCTCTTTCTCACACACACACTTTCTGTCTCACATACACAGACACAGTTTCTCTTTCTCTCTCACACATACACCTTTTGTCTCACATACACAGACACAGTTTCTATCTCTCTCTCACTCTGACACACACATTCTGTCTCACATACACAGACACAGTTTCTCTCCCTCTCTCACACACACATTTACCGTCTCACATACACAGACACAGTTTCTCTCCCTCTCTCACACACACACTTACCGTCTCACATACACAGACACAGTTTCTCACTCTCTCTCTCACACACTCACCTTCTGTCTCACATACACAGACACAGTTTCTCTCTCTCTCACACACACACACTTCTGTCTCACATACACAGACACAGTTTCTCTCTCACACACACACACACACACTTTCTGTCTCACATACACGGACACAGTTTCTCTCTCTCACACACACACAGACACACACACTTTCTGTCTCACAAACACAGACACAGTTTCTCTCTCTCACACACACACTTTCTGTCTCACATACAAAGACACCGTTTCTCTCTCTCTCACACACACACACTTTCTGTCTCACATACAAAGACACAGTTTCTCTCTCTCTCACACACACACACTTTCTGTCTCACATACACAGACACAGTTTCTCTCTCTCACACACTCACAGACACACACACTTTCTGTCTCATAAACACAGACACAGTTTCTCTCTCACACACACACACTTTCTGTCTCACATACACAGACACAGTTTCTCTCTCTCTCTCACACACACTTTCTGTCTCACAGACACAGACACAGTTTCTCTCTCTCTCTCTCTCACACACACTTTCTGTCTCACATACACAAACACAGTTTATATCTCTCACACACACACACTTTCTGTCTGACGAACACAGACACAGTTTCTCTCCCTTTCTCACACACACACACTTTCTGCCTCACAAACACAGACACAGTTTCTCTCTCTCTCACACACACACACTTTCTGTCTCACATACACAGACACAGTTTCTCTCTCCCTCACACACACACAGACACCTTCTGTGCCACATACACAGACACAGTTTCTCTCTCTCTCTCACACACACACTTTCTGTCTCACATACACAGACACAGTTTCACTTTCTCTCTCACACATACACCTTTTGTCTCACATACACAGACACAGTTTCTATCTCTCTCTCTCTCTCACACACACACACACTTTCTGTCTCACAAACACAGACACAGTTTCTCTCTCACACACACACACACACACTTTCTGTCTCACATACATAGACACAGTTTCTCTCTCTCTCTCTCTCACACACTTTCTGTCTCACATACACAGACACAGTTTCTCTCTCTCTCTCGCTCTCACACACACTTTCTGTCTCACATACACAGACACAGTTTCTCTCTCTCTCTCACACACATACACTTTCTGTCTCACATACACAGACACAGTTTCTCTCTCTCTCTCAGACACACTTTCTGTCTCACATACACAGACACAGTTTCTCTCTCTCTCTCACACACACACTTTCTGTCTCACATACACAGACACAGTTTCCCTCTCTCACACACACACACTTTCTGTCTCACATACACAGACACAGTTTCTCTCTCTCACACACACACTTTCTGTCTCACATACACAGACACAGTTTCTCTCTCTCTCTCACACACACACACTTTCTGTCTCACATACACAGACACAGTTTCTCTCGCTCTCTCACACACACAACTTCTGTCTCACATAGACAGACACAGTTTCTCTCTCTCTCACACAGACACACACTTTTTGTCTCACATACACAGACACAGTTTCTCTCTCTCACACACACGCACATTTTCTGTCTCACATACACAGACACAGGTACTCTCTCTCTCTCTCACACACACACTTTCTGTCTCACATACACAGACACAGTTTCTCTCTCTCTCACACATACACACACTTTCTGTCTCACAAACACAGACACAGTTTCTCTCTCTCTCTCACACACACACACTTTCTGTCTCACAAACACAGACACAGTTTCTCTCTCTCACACACACACACACTTTCTGTCTCACAAACACAGACACAGTTTCTCTCTCTCTCACACACACGTTCTGTCTCACAAACACAGACACAGTTTCTCTCTCTCACACACACACACGTTCTGTCTCACATACACAGACACAGTTTCTCTCCCTCTCTCACACACACACACTTTCTGTCTCACAAACACAGACACAGTTTCTCTCTCTCACACACACACACACTTTCTGTCTCACATACACACACACAGTTTCTCTCTCTCACACACACACACACTTTCTGTCTCACATACACAGACACAGTTTCTCTCTCTCTCTCTCTCACACACACACTTTCTGTCTCACATACACAGACACAGTTTCACTCTCTCTCTCTCTCTCTCGCACACACCTTCTGTCTCACATACACAGACAGAGTTTCTCTCTCTCTCACACGCACACACAACTTCTGTCTCACATACACAGACACAGTTTCTCTCTCTCTCTCATACACACACCTTCTGTCTCACATACACAGACACAGTTTCTCTCTCTCTCTCTCTCTCACACACACACTTTCTGTCTCACATACACAGACACAGTTTCTCTCTCTCTCACACATACACACACTTTCTGTCTCACAAACACAGACACAGTTTCTCTCTCTCACACACACACACGTTCTGTCTCACATACACAGACACAGTTTCTCTCTCTCTCTCACACGCACACACTTTCTGTCTCACAAACACAGACACAGTTTCTCTCTCTCTCACACGCACACACACCTTCTGTCTCACATACACAGACACAGTTTCTCTCTCTCTCACACGCACACACACCTTCTGTCTCACATACACAGACACAGTTTCTCTCTCTCTCTCATACACACACCTTCTGTCTCACATACACAGACACAGTTTCTCTCTCTCTCTCACACACACACTTTCTGTCTCACATACATAGACACAGTTTCTCTCTCTCACACACACACACACACTTTCTGTCTCACATACACAGACACAGTTTCTCTCTCTCTCTCTCACACACACACACACACACACACAGACACCTTCTGTCTCATATACACAGACAAAGTTTCTCTCTCTCTCTCACACCCACACACCTGTCTCACATACACAGACACAGTTTCTCTCTCTCTCTCACACACACACACTTTCTGTCTCACATACACATACACAGTTTCTCTCTCTCACACACACACACACTTTCTGTCTCACATACACAGACACAGTTTCTCTCTCTCTCTCTCTCTCACACACACTTTCTGTCTCACATACACAGACACAGTTTCTCTCTCTCTCTCACACACATACACTTTCTGTCTCACATACACAGACACAGTTTCTCTCTCTCTCACACACACTTTCTGTCTCACATACACAGGCACAGTTTCTTTCTCTCTCTCTCTCACACACACACACTTTCTGTCTCACATACACAGACACAGTTTCTCTCTCTCACACACACACACTTTCTGTCTCACATACACAGACACAGTTTCTCTCTCTCTCTCTCTCTCTCACACACACTTTCTGTCTCACATACACAGGCACAGTTTCTCTCTCTCTCTCACACACACACACTTTGTGTCTCACATACACAGACACAGTTTCTCTCGCTCTCTCACACACACAACTTCTGTCTCACATAGACAGACACAGTTTCTCTCTCTCTCACACAGACACACACTTTTTGTCTCACATACACAGACACAGTTTCTCTCTCTCACACACACGCACATTTTCTGTCTCACATACACAGACACAGGTACTCTCTCTCTCTCACACACACTTTCTGTCTCACATACACAGACACAGTTTCTCTCTCTCTCACACATAGACACACTTTCTGTCTCACAAACACAGACACAGTTTCCCTCTCTCTCACACACACACGTTCTGTCTAACATACACAGACACAGTTTCTCTGTCTCTCTCACACACACACACTTTCTGTCTCACAGACACAGACACAGTTTCTCTCTCTCTCACACACACACACGTTCTGTCTCACATACACAGACACAGTTTCTCTCTCTCTCTCACACACACACACTTTCTGTCTCACAAACACAGACACAGTTTCTCTCTCTCACACACACACACACGTTCTGTCTCACATACACAGACACAGTTTCTCTCCCTCTCTCACACACACACACTTTCTGTCTCACAAACACAGACACAGTTTCTCTCTCTCACACACACACACACTTTCTGTCTCACATACACACACACAGTTTCTCTCTCTCACACACACACACACACACTTTCTGTCTCACATACACAGACACAGTTTCTCTCTCTCTCTCTCTCTCTCTCGCACACACCTTCTGTCTCACATACACAGACAGAGTTTCTCTCTCTCTCACACGCACACACACCTTCTGTCTCACATACACAGACACAGTTTCTCTCTCTCTCTCATACACACACCTTCTGTCTCACATACACAGACACAGTTTCTCTCTCTCTCTCTCTCTCACACACACACTTTCTGTCTCACATACACAGACACAGTTTCTCTCTCTATCACACACACACACTTTCTGTCTCACATACAAAGACACAGTTTCTCTCTCTCTCACACACACACACTTTCTGTCTCACATACAAAGACACAGTTTCTCTCTCTATCACACACACACACTTTCTGTCTCACATACACAGACACAGTTTCTCTCTCTCTCACACACACACACTTTCTGTCTCACATACACAGACACAGTTTCTCTCTCTCTCTCTCACACACACACACACACTTTCTGTCTCACATACACAGGCACAGTTTCTCTCTCTCTCGCACACACACACACTTTCTGTCTCACATACACAGACACAGTTTCTCTCTCTCTCTCACACACAAACCTTCTGTTTCACATACACAGACACAGTTTCTCTCTCTCTCTCATACACACACCTTCAGTCTCACATACACAGACACAGTTTCTCTCTCTCACACACACACACATACACTTTCTGTCTCACATACAAAGACAGCGTTTCTCTCTCTCTCACACACACACACTTTCTGTCTCACATACAAAGACACAGTTTCTCTCTCTTTCACACACACACACTTTCTGTCTCACATACACAGACACAGTTTCTCTCTCACACACACACTTTCTGTCTCACATACACGGACACAGTTTCTCTCTCTCTCACACACACACAGACACACACACTTTCTGTCTCACAAACACAGACACAGTTTCTCTCTCTCTCTCACACACACACTTTCTGTCTCACAGACACAGACACAGTTTCTCTCTCTCTCACACACACACACTTTCTGTCTCACAAACACAGACACAGTTTCTCTCTCACACACACACACTTTCTGTCTCACATACACAGACACAGTTTCTCTTTCTCTCTCACACACGCTCACCTTCTGTCTCACATACACAGACACAGTTTCTCTCTCTCACACACACACACTTTCTGTCTCACATTCACGGACACAGTTTCTCTCTCTCTCACACACACACTTTCTGTCTCACGTACACAGACACAGTTTCTCTCTCTCTCACACACACACACACACACTTTCTGTCTCACATACACAAACACATTTTCTCTCTCTCACACACACACACTTTCTGTATGACGAACACAGACACAGTTTCTCTCTCTCACTCACACACACACTTTCTGTCTCACATACACAGACATAGTTTCTCTCCCTCTCTCAGACACACACTTTCTGTCTCACACACACAGACACAGTTTCTCTTTCTCTCTCACACACACACTTTCTGTCTCACATACACAGACACAGTTTCTCTCTCTCTCTCACTCTGACACACACATTCTGTCTCACATACACAGACACAGTTTCTCTCCCTCTCTCACACACACACTTACTGTCTTACTTACACAGACACAGTTTCTCTCTCTCTCTCTCTCTCTCACACACACATTCAGTCTCACATACACAGACACAGTTTCTCTCCCTCTCTCACACACACACTTTCTGTCTCACAGACACAGTTTCTCTCTCTCTCTCACACACACACATACACACTTTCTGTCTCACATGCACTGACACAGTTTCTCTCTCTCTCACACACACACACTTTCTGTCTCACATACACAGACACAGTTTCTCTCACACACACACACACTTTCTGTCTCACATACACAGACACAGTTTCTCTCTCTCTCACACACACACTTTCTGTCTCACACACACAGACACAGTTTCTCTCTCTCTCACACACACACACTTTCTGTCTCACATACACAGACACAGTTTCTCTCTCTCTCTCACACACACTTTCTGTCTCACATACACAGACACAGTTTCTCTCTCTCTCACACACACACACACTTTCTGTCTCACATACACAGACACAGTTTCTCTCTCTCTCACACACACACACACTTTCTGTCTCACACACACAGACACAGTTTCTCTCTCACTCACACACACACACACTTTCGGTTTCACAGACACAGACACAGTTTCTCTCTATCATACACACACACACACTTACTGTTTCACATACACAGACACAGTTTCTCTCTCTCTCTCACACACACACACACCTTCTGTCTCACATACACAGACACAGTTTCTCTCTCTCTCTCACACACACACTTTCTGTCTCACATACACAGACACAGTTTCTCTCTCTCTCACACACACACACTTTCTGTCTCACATACACAGACACAGTTTCTCTCTCTCTCTCTCACACACACTTTCTGTCTCACATACACAGACACAATTTCTCCCTCGCTCTCACACACACACACTTTCTGTCTCACATACACAGACACAGTTTCTCTCTCTCTCTCTCACACACACTTTCTGTCTCACATACACAGACACAATTTCTCCCTCTCTCACACACACACACACTTTCTGTCTCACATACACAGACACGGTTTCTCTCTCTCTCTGTCTCTCTCTCACAAACACAAATTTTCTGTCTCACATACACAGACACAGTTTCTCTCTCTCTCTCTCTCTCACACACACACTCCTTCTGTCTCACATACACAGACACAGTTTCTCTCTCTCTCTCTCACACACACTTTCTGTCTCACATACACAGACACAGTTTCTCTCTCTCTCTCTCTCTCGCACACACCTTCTGTCTCACATACACAGACACAGTTTCTCTCTCTCTCTCTCTCTCTCGCACACACCTTCTGTCTCACATACACAGACAGAGTTTCTCTCTCTCTCACACGCACACACACCTTCTGTCTCACAAACACAGACACAGTTTCTCTCACTCTCACACACACACATTCTGTCTCACATACACAGACACAGTTTCTCTCTCTCTCTCTCACACACACTTTCTGTCTCACATACACAGACACAATTTCTCCCTCGCTCTCACACACACACACTTTCTGTCTCACATACACAGACACAGTTTCTCTCTCTCTCTCTCACACACACTTTCTGTCTCACATACACAGACACAATTTCTCCCTCTCTCACACACACACACACTTTCTGTCTCACATACACAGACACGGTTTCTCTCTCTCTCTGTCTCTCTCTCACAAACACAAATTTTCTGTCTCACATACACAGACACAGTTTCTCTCTCTCTCTCTCACACACACACACCTTCTGTCTCACATACACAGACACAGTTTCTCTCTCTCTCTCTCACACACACTTTCTGTCTCACATACACAGACACAGTTTCTCTCTCTCTCTCACACACACACTTTCTGTCTCACATACACAGACACAGTTTCTCTCTCTCTCTCTCTCTCTTGCACACACCTTCTGTCTCACATACACAGACACAGTTTCTCTCTCTCTCTCTCTCTCTCGCACACAACTTCTGTCTCACATACACAGACAGAGTTTCTCTCTCTCTCACACACACACATTCTGTCTCACATACACAGACACAGTTTCTCTCTCTCTCTCACACACACACACTTTCTGTCTCACATACACAGACACAGTTTCTCTCTGTCTCTCACACACACACTTTCTGTCTCATATACACAGACACAGTTTCTCTCTCTCTCACACACACTTTCTGTCTCACATACACAGACACAGTTTCTCTCTCTCTCACACACACTTTCTGTCTCACATACACAGACACAGTTTCTCTCTCTCTCTCACACACACACACTTTCTGTCTCACATACACAGATACAGTTTCTCTCTCTCTCACACACATTTTCTGTCTCACATACACAGACACAGTTTCTCTCTCTCTCTCACACACACACATTTTCTGTCTCACATACACAGACACAGTTTCTCTCACTCTCTCACACACACACCTTCTGTCTCACATATACAGACACAGTTTCTCTCTCTCACACACACACACTTTCTGTCTCACATACACAGACACAGTTTGTCTCGCTCTCTCACACACACAACTTCTGTCTCACATCGACAGACAGAGTTTCTCTCTCTCTCACACACACACACACTTTATGTCTCACATACACAGACACAGTTTCTCTCTCTCTCTCTCTCTCTCACACACACTTTCTGTCTCACATACACAGACACAGTTTCTCTCTCTCTCACACATACACACACTTTCTGTCTCACAAACACAGACACAGTTTCTCTGTCTCTCACACACACACACTTTCTGTCTCACATACACAGACACAGTTTCTGTCTCACATACACAGGCACAGTTTCTCTCTCTCTCACACACACACACACACACACTTTCTGTCTCACATACACAGACACAGTTTCTCTCTCTCTCACACACACACACTTTCTGTCTCACATACACAGACACAGTTTCTCTCTCACACACACACACACACACTCTTAATGTCTCACATACACAGACACAGTTTCTCTCTCTCTCACACACACACACACACACACACACTTTCTGTCTCACATACAGAGACACAGTTTCTCTCTGTCTCACACACACTTTCTGTCTCAGATACACAGACACAGGTTCTCTCTCTCTTACACACACACACTTTCTGTCTCACATACACAGACACACGTTCTCTCTCTGTCTCACACACAAATCTTCTGTCTCACATATACAGACGCAATTTCTCTCTCTCTGTCTCACACACACACATTTCTGTCTCACGTACACAGACACAATTTCTCTCTCTCACACTCACACACATACACTTTCTGTCTCACATACAAAGACACCGTTTCTCTCTCTCTCACACACACACACTTTCTGTCTCACATACAAAGACACAGTTTCTCTCTCTCTCACACACACACACTTTCTGTCTCACATACACAGACACAGTTTCTCTCTCTCACACACAGACACACACTCTTTCTGTCTCACATACACGGACACAGTTTCTCTCTCTCACACACTCACAGACACACACACTTTCTGTCTCATAAACACAGACACAGTTTCTCTCTCACACATACACACTTTCTGTCTCACATACACAGACACAGTTTCTCTCTCTCTCTCACACACACACACTTTCTGTCTCACATACACAGACACAGTTTCTCTCTCTCTCTCTCACACACACACACTTTCTGTCTGACATACACAGACACAGTTTCTCTCTCTCTCTCACACACACACACTTTCTGTCTCACAAACACAGACACAGTTTCTCTCTCTCTCTCACACACACACACTTTCTGTCTCACATTCACAGACACAGTTTCTCTCTCTCTCTCACACACACTTTCTGTCTCACGTACACAGACACAGTTTCTCTCTCTCTCACACACACACACACACTTTCTGTCTCACATACACAAACACAGTTTCTCTCTCTCACACACACACACTTTCTGTATGACGAACACAGACACAGTTTCTCTCTCTCTCTCACACACACACTTTCTCTCTCACATACACAGACATAGTTTCTCTCCCTCTCTCACACACACACTTTCTGTCTCACATACACAGACACAGTTTCTCTTTCTCTCTCACACACACACTTTCTGTCTCACATACACAGACACAGTTTCTCTCTCTCTCTCACTCTGACACACACATTCTGTCTCACAGAGGCAGACACAGTTTCTCTCCCTCTCTCACACACACATTCTGTCTCACATACACAGACACAGTTTCTCTCTCTCTCTCACACACACACACTTTCTGTCTCACATACACAGACACAGTTTCTCTCTGTCTCTCACACACACACTTTCTGTCTCACATACACAGACACAGTTTCTCTCCCTCTCTGACACACACACTTTCTGTCTCATATACACAGACACAGTTTCTCTCTCTCTCACACACACTTTCTGTCTCACATACACAGACACAGTTTCTCTCTCTCTCACACACACTTTCTGTCTCACATACACAGACACAGTTTCTCTCTCTCTCTCACACACACACACACTTTCTGTCTCACATACACAGACACAGTTTCTCTCTCTCTCACACATATTTCTGTCTCACATACACAGACACAGTTTCTCTCTCTCTCGCACACACACACACTTTCTGTCTCACATACACAGACACAGTTTCTCTCACTCTCTCACACACACACCTTCTGTCTCACATATACAGACACAGTTTCTCTCTCTCACACACACACACTTTCTGTCTCACATACACAGACACTTTTTCTCTCGCTCTCTCACACACACAACTTCTGTCTCACATAGACAGACAGAGTTTCTCTCTCTCTCTCACACACACACACTTTATGTCTCACATACACAGACAGTTTCTCTCTCTCTCTCTCTCTCACACACACTTTCTGTCTCACATACACAGACACAGTTTCTCTCTCTCTCACACATACACACACTTTCTGTCTCACATACACAGACACAGTTTCTCTCTCTCTCTCTCACACACACTTTCTGTCTCACATACACAGACACAATTTCTCCCTCTCTCACACACACACACACTTTCTGTCTCACATACACAGACACAGTTTCTCTCTCTCTCTCTCACACACACTTTCTGTCTCACATACACAGACACAGGTTCTCTCTCTCTCTCACACACACACACTTTCTGTCTCACATACACAGACACAGTTTCTCTCTCTCACACACACACACACTTTCTGTCTCACATACACAGACACAGTTTCTCTCTCTCTCTCTCACACACTTTCTGTCTCACAGACACAGACACAGTTTCTCTCTCTCTCTCTCACACACACTTTCTGTCTCACATACACAAACACAGTTTATCTCTCTCACACACACACACTTTCTGTCTGACGAACACAGACACAGTTTCTCTCCCTCTCTCACACACACACACTTTCTGCCTCACAAACACAGACACAGTTTCTCTCTCTCTCACACACACACACTTTCTGTCTCACATACACAGACACAGTTTCTCTCTCCCTCACACACACACAGACACCTTCTGTGCCACATACACAGACACAGTTTCTCTCTCTTTCTCACACACACACTTTCTGTCTCACATACACAGACACAGTTTCTCTTTCTCTCTCACACATACACCTTTTGTCTCACATACACAGACACAGTTTCTTTCTCTCTCTCACTCTGACACACACATTCTGTCTCACAGACACAGACACAGTTTCTCTCCCTCTCTCACACACACACTTACCGTCTCACATACACAGACACAGTTTCTCACTCTCTCTCTCACACACTCACATTCTGTCTCACATACACAGACACAGTTTCTCTCTCTCTCACACACACACACCTTCTGTCTCACATACACAGACACAGTTTCTCTCTCACACACACACACACACACTTTCTGTCTCACATACACGGACACAGTTTCTCTCTCTCACACACACACTTTCTGTCTCACATACACAGACACAGTTTCTCTCTCTCTCTCACACACACACACATTCTGTCTCACAGACACAGACACAGTTTCTCTCTCTCTCACACACACACACACTTTCTGTCTCACAAACACAGGCACAGTTTCTCTCTCACACACACACACACACTTTCTGTCTCACATACACGGACACAGTTTCTCTCTCTCACACACACACAGACACACACACTTTCTGTCTCACAAACACAGACACAGTTTCTCTCCCTCTCTCACACACATACACTTTCTGTCTCACATACACAGACACAGTTTCTCTCTCTCTCACACACACTTTCTGTCTCACATACACAGACACAGTTTCTCTCTCTCTCTCACACACACACACTTTCTGTCTCACATACACAGACACAGTTTCTCTCTCTCACACACACACACACTTTCTGTCTCACATACACAGACACAGTTTCTCTCTCTCTCTCTCACACACTTTCTGTCTCACAGACACAGACACAGTTTCTCTCTTTCTCTCTCACATACACTTTCTGTCTCACATACACAAACACAGTTTATCTCTCTCACACACACACACTTTCTGTCTGACGAACACGGACACAGTTTCTCTCCCTCTCTCACACACACACACTTTCTGTCTCACAAACACAGACACAGTTTCTCTCTCTCTCACACACACACACTTTCTGTCTCACATACACAGACACAGTTTCTCTCTCCCTCACACACACACAGACACCTTCTGTGCCACATACACAGACACAGTTTCTCTCTCTTTCTCACACACACACTTTCTGTCTCACATACACAGACACAGTTTCTCTTTCTCTCTCACACATACACCTTTTGTCTCACATACACAGACACAGTTTCTATCTCTCTCTCACTCTGACACACACATTCTGTCTCACATACACAGACACAGTTTCTCTCCCTCTCTCACACACACATTTACCGTCTCACATACACAGACACAGTTTCTCTCCCTCTCTCACACACACACTTACCGTCTCACATACACAGACACAGTTTCTCACTCTCTCTCTCACACACTCACCTTCTGTCTCACATACACAGACACAGTTTCTCTCTCTCTCACACACACACACTTCTGTCTCACATACACAGACACAGTTTCTCTCTCACACACACTTTCTGTCTCACATACACGGACACAGTTTCTCTCTCTCACACACACACAGACACACACACTTTCTGTCTCACAAACACAGACACAGTTTCTCTCTCTCACACACACACTTTCTGTCTCACATACAAAGACACCGTTTCTCTCTCTCTCACACACACACACTTTCTGTCTCCCATACAAAGACACAGTTTCTCTCTCTCTCACACACACACACTTTCTGTCTCACATACACAGACACAGTTTCTCTCTCTCACACACAGACACACACTCTTTCTGTCTCACATACACGGACACAGTTTCTCTCTCTCACACACTCACAGACACACACACTTTCTGTCTCATAAACACAGACACAGTTTCTCTCTCACACACACACACTTTCTGTCTCACATACACAGACACAGTTTCTCTCTCTCTCTCTCACACACACACTTTCTGTCTCACATACACAGACACAGTTTCTCTCTCTCTCTCTCACACACACACTTTCTGTCTCACGTACACAGACACAGTTTCTCTCTCTCTCACACACACACACACACTTTCTGTCTCACATACACAAACACAGTTTCTCTCTCTCACACACACACACTTTCTGTATGACGAACACAGACACAGTTTCTCTCTCTCTCTCACACACACACTTTCTCTCTCACATACACAGACATAGTTTCTCTCCCTCTCTCACACACACACTTTCTGTCTCACATACACAGACACAGTTTCTCTTTCTCTCTCACACACACACTTTCTGTCTCACATACACAGACACAGTTTCTCTCTCTCTCTCACTCTGACACACACATTCTGTCTCACAGAGGCAGACACAGTTTCTCTCCCTCTCTCACACACACATTCTGTCTCACATACACAGACACAGTTTCTCTCTCTCTCTCACACACACACACACTTTCTGTCTCACATACACAGACACAGTTTCTCTCTGTCTCTCACACACACACTTTCTGTCTCACATACACAGACACAGTTTCTCTCCCTCTCTGACACACACACTTTCTGTCTCATATACACAGACACAGTTTCTCTCTCTCTCACACACACTTTCTGTCTCACATACACAGACACAGTTTCTCTCTCTCTCACACACACTTTCTGTCTCACATACACAGACACAGTTTCTCTCTCTCTCTCACACACACACACACTTTCTGTCTCACATACACAGACACAGTTTCTCTCTCTCTCACACATATTTCTGTCTCACATACACAGACACAGTTTCTCTCTCTCTCGCACACACACACACTTTCTGTCTCACATACACAGACTCAGTTTCTCTCACTCTCTCACACACACACCTTCTGTCTCACATATACAGACACAGTTTCTCTCTCTCACACACACACACTTTCTGTCTCACATACACAGACACAGTTTCTCTCGCTCTCTCACACACACAACTTCTGTCTCACATAGACAGACAGAGTTTCTCTCTCTCTCTCACACACACACACTTTATGTCTCACATACACAGACAGTTTCTCTCTCTCTCTCTCTCTCACACACACTTTCTGTCTCACATACACAGACACAGTTTCTCTCTCTCTCACACATACACACACTTTCTGTCTCACATACACAGACACAGTTTCTCTCTCTCTCTCTCACACACACTTTCTGTCTCACATACACAGACACAATTTCTCCCTCTCTCACACACACACACACTTTCTGTCTCACATACACAGACACAGTTTCTCTCTCTCTCTCTCACACACACTTTCTGTCTCACATACACAGACACAGGTTCTCTCTCTCTCTCACACACACACACTTTCTGTCTCACATACACAGACACAGTTTCTCTCTCTCACACACACACACACTTTCTGTCTCACATACACAGACACAGTTTCTCTCTCTCTCTCTCACACACTTTCTGTCTCACAGACACAGACACAGTTTCTCTCTCTCTCTCTCACACACACTTTCTGTCTCACATACACAGACACAGTTTCTCTCTCCCTCACACACACACAGACACCTTCTGTGCCACATACACAGACACAGTTTCTCTCTCTTTCTCACACACACACTTTCTGTCTCACATACACAGACACAGTTTCTCTTTCTCTCTCACACATACACCTTTTGTCTCACATACACAGACACAGTTTCTATCTCTCTCTCACTCTGACACACACATTCTGTCTCACAGACACAGACACAGTTTCTCTCCCTCTCTCACACACACACTTACCGTCTCACATACACAGACACAGTTTCTCACTCTCTCTCTCACACACTCACATTCTGTCTCACATACACAGACACAGTTTCTCTCTCTCTCACACACACACACCTTCTGTCTCACATACACAGACACAGTTTCTCTCTCACACACACACACACACACTTTCTGTCTCACATACACGGACACAGTTTCTCTCTCTCACACACACACTTTCTGTCTCACATACACAGACACAGTTTCTCTCTCTCTCTCACACACACACACATTCTGTCTCACAGACACAGACACAGTTTCTCTCTCTCTCACACACACACACACTTTCTGTCTCACAAACACAGGCACAGTTTCTCTCTCACACACACACACACACTTTCTGTCTCACACACACGGACACAGTTTCTCTCTCTCACACACACACAGACACACACACTTTCTGTCTCACAAACACAGACACAGTTTCTCTCCCTCTCTCACACACATACACTTTCTGTCTCACATACACAGACACAGTTTCTCTCTCTCTCACACACACTTTCTGTCTCACATACACAGACACAGTTTCTCTCTCTCTCTCTCACACACTTTCTGTCTCACAGACACAGACACAGTTTCTCTCTTTCTCTCTCACATACACTTTCTGTCTCACATACACAAACACAGTTTATCTCTCTCACACACACACACTTTCTGTCTGACGAACACGGACACAGTTTCTCTCCCTCTCTCACACACACACACTTTCTGTCTCACAAACACAGACACAGTTTCTCTCTCTCTCACACACACACACTTTCTGTCTCACATACACAGACACAGTTTCTCTCTCCCTCACACACACACAGACACCTTCTGTGCCACATACACAGACACAGTTTCTCTCTCTTTCTCACACACACACTTTCTGTCTCACATACACAGACACAGTTTCTCTTTCTCTCTCACACATACACCTTTTGTCTCACATACACAGACACAGTTTCTATCTCTCTCTCACTCTGACACACACATTCTGTCTCACATACACAGACACAGTTTCTCTCCCTCTCTCACACACACATTTACCGTCTCACATACACAGACACAGTTTCTCTCCCTCTCTCACACACACACTTACCGTCTCACATACACAG
>NW_027310160.1:129615-177115 GCF_047496795.1 Chiloscyllium punctatum
CTCTCTCACACACACACACCTTCTGTCTCACATACACAGACACAGTTTCTCTCTCACACACACACACACACACTTTCTGTCTCACATACACGGACACAGTTTCTCTCTCTCACACACACACAGACACACACACTTTCTGTCTCACAAACACAGACACAGTTTCTCTCTCTCACACACACACTTTCTGTCTCACATACACAGACACAGTTTCTCTCTCTCTCTCACACACACACACATTCTGTCTCACAGACACAGACACAGTTTCTCTCTCTCTCACACACACACACTTTCTGTCTCACAAACACAGGCACAGTTTCTCTCTGACACACACACACACACTTTCTGTCTCACATACACGGACACAGTTTCTCTCTCTCACACACACACAGACACACACACTTTCTGTCTCACAAACACAGACACAGTTTCTCTCCCTCTCTCACACACATACACTTTCTGTCTCACATACACAGACACAGTTTCTCTCTCTCTCACACACACTTTCTGTCTCACATACACAGACACAGTTTCTCTCTCTCTCTCACACACACACACTTTCTGTCTCACATACACAGACACAGTTTCTCTCTCTCACACACACACACACTTTCTGTCTCACATACACAGACACAGTTTCTCTCTCTCTCTCTCACACACTTTCTGTCTCACTGACACAGACACAGTTTCTCTCTTTCTCTCTCACACACACTTTCTGTCTCACATACACAAACACAGTTTATCTCTCTCACACACACACACTTTCTGTCTGACGAACACGGACACAGTTTCTCTCCCTCTCTCACACACACACACTTTCTGCCTCACAAACACAGACACAGTTTCTCTCTCTCTCACACACACACACTATCTGTCTCACATACACAGACACAGTTTCTCTCTCCCTCACACACACACAGACACCTTCTGTGCCACATACACAGACACAGTTTCTCTCTCTTTCTCACACACACACTTTCTGTCTCACATACACAGACACAGTTTCTCTTTCTCTCTCACACATACACCTTTTGTCTCACATACACAGACACAGTTTCTATCTCTCTCTCACTCTGACACACACATTCTGTCTCACATACACAGACACAGTTTCTCTCCCTCTCTCACACACACATTTACCGTCTCACATACACAGACACAGTTTCTCTCCCTCTCTCACACACACACTTACCGTCTCACATACACAGACACAGTTTCTCACTCTCTCTCTCACACACTCACCTTCTGTCTCACATACACAGACACAGTTTCTCTCTCTCTCACACACACACACTTCTGTCTCACATACACAGACACAGTTTCTCTCTCACACACACACACACACACTTTCTGTCTCACATACACGGACACAGTTTCTCTCTCTCACACACACACAGACACACACACTTTCTGTCTCACAAACACAGACACAGTTTCTCTCTCTCACACACACACTTTCTGTCTCACATACAAAGACACCGTTTCTCTCTCTCTCACACACACACACTTTCTGTCTCACATACAAAGACACAGTTTCTCTCTCTCTCACACACACACACTTTCTGTCTCACATACACAGACACAGTTTCTCTCTCTCACACACTCACAGACACACACACTTTCTGTCTCATAAACACAGACACAGTTTCTCTCTCACACACACACACTTTCTGTCTCACAGACACAGACACAGTTTCTCTCTCTCTCTCTCTCACACACACTTTCTGTCTCACATACACAAACACAGTTTATATCTCTCACACACACACACTTTCTGTCTGACGAACACAGACACAGTTTCTCTCCCTTTCTCACACACACACACTTTCTGCCTCACAAACACAGACACAGTTTCTCTCTCTCTCACACACACACACTTTCTGTCTCACATACACAGACACAGTTTCTCTCTCCCTCACACACACACAGACACCTTCTGTGCCACATACACAGACACAGTTTCTCTCTCTCTCTCACACACACACTTTCTGTCTCACATACACAGACACAGTTTCACTTTCTCTCTCACACATACACCTTTTGTCTCACATACACAGACACAGTTTCTATCTCTCTCTCTCTCTCACACACACACACACTTTCTGTCTCACAAACACAGACACAGTTTCTCTCTCACACACACACACACACACTTTCTGTCTCACATACATAGACACAGTTTCTCTCTCTCTCTCACGCACACACACTTTCTGTCTCACAGACACAGACACAGTTTCTCTCTCTCACACACACACTTTCTGTGTCACATACACAGACACAGTTTCTCTCTCTCTCACACACACACACTTTCTGTCTCACATACACAGACACAGTTTCTCTCTCTCTCACACACACACACACAGACACCTTCTGTCTCATATACACAGACAATGTTTCTCTCTCTCTCTCACACCCACACACCTTCTGTATCACATACACAGACACAGTTTCTCTCTCTCTCTCACACACACACACTTTCTGTCTCACATACACAGACACAGTTTCTCTCTCTCTCACACACACACACTTTCTGTCTCACATACACAGACACAGTTTCTCTCTCTCTCTCGCTCTCACACACACTTTCTGTCTCACATACACAGACACAGTTTCTCTCTCTCTCTCACACACATACACTTTCTGTCTCACATACACAGACACAGTTTCTCTCTCTCTCTCAGACACACTTTCTGTCTCACATACACAGACACAGTTTCTCTCTCTCTCTCACACACACACTTTCTGTCTCACATACACAGACACAGTTTCTCTCTCTCACACACACACACTTTCTGTCTCACATACACAGACACAGTTTCTCTCTCTCACACACACACTTTCTGTCTCACATACACAGACACAGTTTCTCTCTCTCTCTCACACACACACACTTTCTGTCTCACATACACAGACACAGTTTCTCTCGCTCTCTCACACACACAACTTCTGTCTCACATAGACAGACACAGTTTCTCTCTCTCTCACACAGACACACACTTTTTGTCTCACATACACAGACACAGTTTCTCTCTCTCACACACACGCACATTTTCTGTCTCACATACACAGACACAGGTACTCTCTCTCTCTCTCACACACACACTTTCTGTCTCACATACACAGACACAGTTTCTCTCTCTCTCACACATACACACACTTTCTGTCTCACAAACACAGACACAGTTTCTCTCTCTCTCTCACACACACACACTTTCTGTCTCACAAACACAGACACAGTTTCTCTCTCTCACACACACACACACTTTCTGTCTCACAAACACAGACACAGTTTCTCTCTCTCTCACACACACGTTCTGTCTCACAAACACAGACACAGTTTCTCTCTCTCACACACACACACGTTCTGTCTCACATACACAGACACAGTTTCTCTCCCTCTCTCACACACACACACTTTCTGTCTCACAAACACAGACACAGTTTCTCTCTCTCACACACACACACACTTTCTGTCTCACATACACACACACAGTTTCTCTCTCTCACACACACACACACTTTCTGTCTCACATACACAGACACAGTTTCTCTCTCTCTCTCTCTCACACACACACTTTCTGTCTCACATACACAGACACAGTTTCACTCTCTCTCTCTCTCTCTCGCACACACCTTCTGTCTCACATACACAGACAGAGTTTCTCTCTCTCTCACACGCACACACAACTTCTGTCTCACATACACAGACACAGTTTTTCTCTCTCTCTCATACACACACCTTCTGTCTCACATACACAGACACAGTTTCTCTCTCTCTCTCTCTCTCACACACACACTTTCTGTCTCACATACACAGACACAGTTTCTCTCTCTCTCACACATACACACACTTTCTGTCTCACAAACACAGACACAGTTTCTCTCTCTCACACACACACACGTTCTGTCTCACATACACAGACACAGTTTCTCTCTCTCTCTCACACGCACACACTTTCTGTCTCACAAACACAGACACAGTTTCTCTCTCTCACAGACACACACACTTTCTGTCTCACATACACAGACAGAGTTTCTCTCTCTCTCACACGCACACACACCTTCTGTCTCACATACACAGACACAGTTTCTCTCTCTCTCTCATACACACACCTTCTGTCTCACATACACAGACACAGTTTCTCTCTCTCTCTCACACACACACTTTCTGTCTCACATACATAGACACAGTTTCTCTCTCTCACACACACACACACACTTTCTGTCTCACATACACAGACACAGTTTCTCTCTCTCTCTCTCACACACACACACACACACACACAGACACCTTCTGTCTCATATACACAGACAAAGTTTCTCTCTCTCTCTCACACCCACACACCTGTCTCACATACACAGACACAGTTTCTCTCTCTCTCTCACACACACACACTTTCTGTCTCACATACACATACACAGTTTCTCTCTCTCACACACACACACACTTTCTGTCTCACATACACAGACACAGTTTCTCTCTCTCTCTCTCTCTCTCTCACACACACTTTCTGTCTCACATACACAGACACAGTTTCTCTCTCTCTCTCACACACATACACTTTCTGTCTCACATACACAGACACAGTTTCTCTCTCTCTCACACACACTTTCTGTCTCACATACACAGGCACAGTTTCTTTCTCTCTCTCTCTCACACACACACACTTTCTGTCTCACATACACAGACACAGTTTCTCTCTCTCACACACACACACTTTCTGTCTCACATACACAGACACAGTTTCTCTCTCTCTCTCTCTCTCACACACACTTTCTGTCTCACATACACAGGCACAGTTTCTCTCTCTCTCTCACACACACACACTTTGTGTCTCACATACACAGACACAGTTTCTCTCGCTCTCTCACACACACAACTTCTGTCTCACATAGACAGACACAGTTTCTCTCTCTCTCACACAGACACACACTTTTTGTCTCACATACACAGACACAGTTTCTCTCTCTCACACACACGCACATTTTCTGTCTCACATACACAGACACAGGTACTCTCTCTCTCTCACACACACTTTCTGTCTCACATACACAGACACAGTTTCTCTCTCTCTCACACATAGACACACTTTCTGTCTCACAAACACAGACACAGTTTCCCTCTCTCTCACACACACACGTTCTGTCTAACATACAAAGACACAGTTTCTCTGTCTCTCTCACACACACACACTTTCTGTCTCACAGACACAGACACAGTTTCTCTCTCTCTCACACACACACACGTTCTGTCTCACATACACAGACACAGTTTCTCTCTCTCTCTCACACACACACACTTTCTGTCTCACAAACACAGACACAGTTTCTCTCTCTCACACACACACACACGTTCTGTCTCACATACACAGACACAGTTTCTCTCCCTCTCTCACACACACACACTTTCTGTCTCACAAACACAGACACAGTTTCTCTCTCTCACACACACACACACTTTCTGTCTCACATACACACACACAGTTTCTCTCTCTCACACACACACACACACACTTTCTGTCTCACATACACAGACACAGTTTCTCTCTCTCTCTCTCTCTCTCTCGCACACACCTTCTGTCTCACATACACAGACAGAGTTTCTCTCTCTCTCACACGCACACACACCTTCTGTCTCACATACACAGACACAGTTTCTCTCTCTCTCTCATACACACACCTTCTGTCTCACATACACAGACACAGTTTCTCTCTCTCTCTCTCTCTCACACACACACTTTCTGTCTCACATACACAGACACAGTTTCTCTCTCTCACACACAAACACACACTTTCTGTCTCACATACACAGACACAGTTTCTCTCTCACTCTCTCACACACACACACACACAGACACCTTCTGTCTCATATACACAGACAAAGTTTCTCTCTCTCTCTCACACCCACACACCTCCTGTCTCACATACACAGACACAGTTTCTCTCTCTCTCTCACACACACACACTTTCTGTCTCACATACACGGACACAGTTTCTCTCTCTCTCACACACACACACTTTCTGTCTCACAAACACAGACACAGTTTCTCTCTCTCTCTCTCACACACACTTTCTGTCTCTCATACACAGACGCAGTTTCTCTCTCTCTCTCACACACACACTTTCTGACTCACATACACAGACACAGTTTATCTCTCTCTCACACACACACACTTTCTGTCTCACATACACAGACACAGTTTCTCTCTCTCTCTCTCACACACACACACTTTCTGTCTCACATACACAGACACAGTTTCTCTCTCTCTCTCACACACACACACTTTCTGTCTCACATATACAGACACAGTTTCTCTCTCTCTCTCACACACACACACTTTCTGTCTCACAAACACAGACACAGTTTCTCTCTCTCACACACACACACACGTTCTGTCTCACATACACAGACACAGTTTCTCTCTCTCACACACACACACACTTTCTGTCTCACATACACACACACAGTTTCTCTCTCTCACACACACACACACGTTCTGCCTCACAAACACAGACACAGTTTCTCTCTCTCTCACACACACACACTTTCTGTCTCACATACACAGACACAGTTTCTCTCTCCCTCACACACACACAGACACCTTCTGTGCCACATACACAGACACAGTTTCTCTCTCTCTCTCACACACACACTTTCTGTCTCACATACACAGACACAGTTTCTCTCTCTCTCTCTCTCTCTCTCGCACACACTTTCTGTCTCACATACACAGGCACAGTTTCTCTCTCTCTCTCACACACACACACTTTGTGTCTCACATACACAGACACAGTTTCTCTCGCTCTCTCACACACACAACTTCTGTCTCACATAGACAGACACAGTTTCTCTCTCTCTCACACAGACACACACTTTTTGTCTCACATACACAGACACAGTTTCTCTCTCTCACACACACGCACATTTTCTGTCTCACATACACAGACACAGGTACTCTCTCTCTCTCACACACACTTTCTGTCTCACATACACAGACACAGTTTCTCTCTCTCTCACACATAGACACACTTTCTGTCTCACAAACACAGACACAGTTTCCCTCTCTCTCACACACACACGTTCTGTCTAACATACAAAGACACAGTTTCTCTGTCTCTCTCACACACACACACTTTCTGTCTCACAGACACAGACACAGTTTCTCTCTCTCTCACACACACACACGTTCTGTCTCACATACACAGACACAGTTTCTCTCTCTCTCTCACACACACACACTTTCTGTCTCACAAACACAGACACAGTTTCTCTCTCTCACACACACACACACGTTCTGTCTCACATACACAGACACAGTTTCTCTCCCTCTCTCACACACACACACTTTCTGTCTCACAAACACAGACACAGTTTCTCTCTCTCACACACACACACACTTTCTGTCTCACATACACACACACAGTTTCTCTCTCTCACACACACACACACACACTTTCTGTCTCACATACACAGACACAGTTTCTCTCTCTCTCTCTCTCTCTCTCGCACACACCTTCTGTCTCACATACACAGACAGAGTTTCTCTCTCTCTCACACGCACACACACCTTCTGTCTCACATACACAGACACAGTTTCTCTCTCTCTCTCATACACACACCTTCTGTCTCACATACACAGACACAGTTTCTCTCTCTCTCTCTCTCTCACACACACACTTTCTGTCTCACATACACAGACACAGTTTCTCTCTCTCACACACAAACACACACTTTCTGTCTCACATACACAGACACAGTTTCTCTCTCACTCTCTCACACACACACACACACAGACACCTTCTGTCTCATATACACAGACAAAGTTTCTCTCTCTCTCTCACACCCACACACCTCCTGTCTCACATACACAGACACAGTTTCTCTCTCTCTCTCACACACACACACTTTCTGTCTCACATACACGGACACAGTTTCTCTCTCTCTCACACACACACACTTTCTGTCTCACAAACACAGACACAGTTTCTCTCTCTCTCTCTCACACACACTTTCTGTCTCTCATACACAGACGCAGTTTCTCTCTCTCTCTCACACACACACTTTCTGACTCACATACACAGACACAGTTTATCTCTCTCTCACACACACACACTTTCTGTCTCACATACACAGACACAGTTTCTCTCTCTCTCTCTCACACACACACACTTTCTGTCTCACATACACAGACACAGTTTCTCTCTCTCTCTCACACACACACACTTTCTGTCTCACATATACAGACACAGTTTCTCTCTCTCTCTCACACACACACACTTTCTGTCTCACAAACACAGACACAGTTTCTCTCTCTCACACACACACACACGTTCTGTCTCACATGCACAGACACAGTTTCTCTCTCTCACACACACACACACTTTCTGTCTCACATACACACACACAGTTTCTCTCTCTCACACACACACACACGTTCTGCCTCACAAACACAGACACAGTTTCTCTCTCTCTCACACACACACACTTTCTGTCTCACATACACAGACACAGTTTCTCTCTCCCTCACACACACACAGACACCTTCTGTGCCACATACACAGACACAGTTTCTCTCTCTCTCTCACACACACACTTTCTGTCTCACATACACAGACACAGTTTCTCTCTCTCTCTCTCTCTCTCTCGCACACACCTTCTGTCTCACATACACAGACAGAGTTTCTCTCTCTCTCACACGCACACACACCTTCTGTCTCACATACACAGACACAGTTTCTCTCTCTGTCTCATACACACACCTTCTGTCTCACATACACAGACACAGTTTCTCTCTCTCTCTCTCTCTCACACACACACTTTCTGTCTCACATACACAGACACAGTTTCTCGCTCTCTCTCACACACACACACTTTCTGTCTCACATACATAGACACAGTTTCTCTCTCTCTCACACGCACACACACTTTCTGTCTCACAGACACAGACACAGTTTCTCTCTCTCTCACACACACACACTTTCTGTCTCACATACACAGACACAGTTTCTCTCTCTCTCTCACACACTCACCTTCTGTCTCACATACACAGACACAGTTTCTCTCTCACACACACACACACACACTTTCTTTTTCACATACACAGACACAGTTTCTCTCTCTCTCTCACACACACACACTTTCTGTCTCACAAACACAGACACAGTTTCTCTCTCTCACACACACACACACGTTCTGTCTCACATACACAGACACAGTTTCTCTCTCTCTCACACACACACACTTTCTGTCTCACATACACAGACACAGTTTCTCTCTCTCTCTCTCACACACACACCTTCTGTCTCACATACACAGACACAGTTTCTCTCTCTCTCTCACACACACACACTTTCTGTCTCACATACACAGACACAGTTTCTCTCTCTCTCACACACACACACTTTCTGTCTCATATACACAGACACAGTTTCTCTCTCTCTCTCTCTCACACACACTTTCTGTCTCACATACACAGACACAGTTTCTCTCTCTCTCTCACACACATACACTTTCTGTCTCACATACACAGACACAGTTTCTCTCTCTCTCAGACACACTTTCTGTCTCACATACACAGACACAGTTTCTCTCTCTCTCACACACACACACTTTCTGTCTCACATACACAGACACAGTTTTTCTCTCTCTCTCTCACACACTCACCTTCTGTCTCACATACACAGACACAGTTTCTCTCTCTCTCACACACACACACACAGACACCTTCTGTCTCATATACAGAGACAATGTTTCTCTCTCTCTCTCACACCCACACACCTTCTGTCTCACATACACAGACACAGTTTCTCTCTCTCTCACACACACACACACTTTCTGTCTCACATACACAGACACAGTTTCTCTCTCTCTCACACACACACACTTTCTGTCTCACATACACAGACACAGTTTCTCTCTCTCTCTCTCTCTCACACACACTTTCTGTCTCACTTACACAGACACAGTTTCTCTCTCTCTCTCACACACATACACTTTCTGTCTCACATACACAGACACAGTTTCTCTCTCTCTCAGACACACTTTCTGTCTCACATACACAGACACAGTTTCTCTCTCTCTCTCACACACACACACTTTCTGTCTCACATACACAGACACAGTTTCTCTCTCTCACACACACACACTTTCTGTCTCACATACACAGACACAGTTTCTCTCTCTCACACACACACACTTTCTGTCTCACATACGCAGACACAGTTTCTCTCTCTCTCTCACACACACACACTTTCTGTCTCACATACACAGACACAGTTTCTCTCGCTCTCTCACACACACAACTTCTGTCTCACATAGACAGACACAGTTTCTCTCTCTCTCACACAGACACACACTTTTTGTCTCACATACACAGACACAGTTTCTCTCTCTCTCTCTCTCTCTCGCACACACCTTCTGTCTCACATACACAGACAGAGTTTCTCCCTCTCTCACACGCACACACACCTTCTGTCTCACATACACAGACACAGTTTCTCTCTCTCTCTCATACACACACCTTCTGTCTCTCATACACAGACACAGTTTCTCTCTCTCTCTCTCTCTCACACACACACTTTCTGTCTCACATACACAGACACAGTTTCTCTCTCTCTCACACATTCACACACTTTCTGTCTCACAAACACAGACACAGTTTCTCTCTCTCACACACACACACGTTCTGTCTCACATACACAGACACAGTTTCTCTCTCTCTCACACACACACACACTTTCTGTCTCACATACACAGACAGAGTTTCTCTCTCTCTCACACGCACACACACCTTCTGTCTCACAAACACAGACACAGTTTCTCTCTCTCTCTCACACACACACTTTCTGTCTCACATACATAGACACAGTTTCTCTCTCTCTCACACATTCACACACTTTCTGTCTCACAAACACAGACACAGTTTCTGTCTCTCACACACACACACGTTCTGTCTCACATACACAGACACAGTTTCTCTCTCTCTCACACACACACACACTTTCTGTCTCACATACACAGACAGAGTTTCTCTCTCTCTCACACGCACACACACCTTCTGTCTCACAAACACAGACACAGTTTCTCTCTCTCTCTCATACACACACCTTCTGTCTCACATACACAGACACAGTTTCTCTCTCTCTCTCACACACACACTTTCTGTCTCACATACATAGACACAGTTTCTCTCTCTCACACACACACACACACACTTTCTGTCTCACATACACAGACACAGTTTCTCTCTCTCTCTCTCTCTCTCTCACACACACACACAGACACCTTCTGTCTCATATACACAGACAAAGTTTCTCTCTCTCTCTCACACCCACACACCTGTCACACATACACAGACACAGTTTCTCTCTCTCTCTCACACACACACACTTTCTGTCTCACATACACATACACAGTTTCTCTCTCTCTCACACACACACACTTTCTGTCTCACATACACAGACACAGTTTCTCTCTCTCTCTCACACACATACACTTTCTGTCTCACATACACAGACACAGTTTCTCTCTCTCTCACACACACTTTCTGTCTCACATACACAGACACAGTTTCTCTCTCTCTCTCACACACACACACTTTCTGTCTCACATACACAGACACAGTTTCTCTCTCTCACACACACACACTTTCTGTCTCACATACACAGACACAGTTTCTCTCTCTCTCTCTCTCACACACACTTTCTGTCTCACATACACAGGCACAGTTTCTCTCTCTCTTTCACACACACACACTTTCTGTCTCACATACACAGACACAGTTTCTCTCGCTCTCTCACACACACAACTTCTGTCTCACATAGACAGACATAGTTTCTCTCTCTCTCACACAGACACACACTTTTTGTCTCACATACACAGACACAGTTTCTCTCTCTCACACACACGCACATTTTCTGTCTCACATACACAGACACAGGTACTCTCTCTCTCTCACACACACTTTCTGTCTCACATACACAGACACAGTTTCTCTCGCTCTCACACATACACACACTTTTTGTCTCACAAACACAGACACAGTTTCTCTCTCTCTCACACACACACACGTTCTGTCTAACATACACAGACACAGTTTCTCTGTCTCTCTCACACACACACACTTTCTGTCTCACAAACACAGACACAGTTTCTCTCTCTCACACACACACACACTTTCTGTCTCACAAACACAGACACAGTTTCTCTCTCTCTCTCTCTCTCACACACACACTTTCTGTCTCACATACACAGGCACAGTTTCTCTCTCTCTCTCACACACACACACTTTCTGTCTCACATACATAGACACAGTTTCTCTCTCTCTCTCACGCACACACACTTTCTGTCTCACAGACACAGACACAGTTTCTCTCTCTCTCACACACACACACTTTCTGTCTCACATACACAGACACAGTTTCTCTCTCTCTCTCTCACACACTCACCTTCTGTCTCACATACACAGACACAGTTTCTCTCTCACACACACACACACACACACTTTCATTTTCACATACACAGACACAGTTTCTCTCTCTCACACACACACACACACTTTCTGTCTCACATACACAGACACAGTTTCTCTCTCTCTCACGCACACACACACAGACACCTTCTGTCTCATATACACAGACAATGTTTCTCTCTCTCTCTCACACCCACACACCTTCTGTCTCACATACACAGACACAGTTTCTCTCTCTCTCTCACACACACACACTTTCTGTCTCACATACACAGACACAGTTTCTCTCTCTCTCACACACACACACTTTCTGTCTCATATACACAGACACAGTTTCTCTCTCTCTCTCTCTCACACACACTTTCTGTCTCACATACACAGACACAGTTTCTCTCTCTCTCTCACACACATACACTTTCTGTCTCACATACACAGACACAGTTTCTCTCTCTCTCACACACACACACTTTCTGTCTCACATACACAGACACAGTTTCTCTCTCTCTCTCTCTCACACTCACCTTCTGTCTCACATACACAGACACAGTTTCTCTCTCACACACACACACTTTCTTTTTCACATACACAGACACAGTTTCTCTCTCTCACACACACACACACACTTTCTGTCTCACATACACAGACACAGTTTCTCTCTCTCTCACACACACACACACAGACACCTTCTGTCTCATATACAGAGACAATGTTTCTCTCTCTCTCTCACACCCACACACCTTCTGTCTCACATACACAGACACAGTTTCTCTCTCTCTCACACACACACACACTTTCTGTCTCACATACACAGACACAGTTTCTCTCTCTCTCTCTCTCTCACACACACTTTCTGTCTCACTTACACAGACACAGTTTCTCTCTCTCTCTCACACACACACACTTTCTGTCTCACATACACAGACACAGTTTCTCTCTCTCACACACACACACTTTCTGTCTCACATACGCAGACACAGTTTCTCTCTCTCTCTCACACACACACACTTTCTGTCTCACATAGACAGACACAGTTTCTCTCGCTCTCTCACACACACAACTTCTGTCTCACATAGACAGACACAGTTTCTCTCTCTCTCACACAGACACACACTTTTTGTCTCACATACACAGACACAGTTTCTCTCTCTCACACACACGCACATTTTCTGTCTCACATACACAGACACAGGTACTCTCTCTCTCTCTCACACACACACACTTTCTGTCTCACGTACACAGACACAGTTTCTCTCTCTCTCACACATTCACACACTTTCTGTCTCACAAACACAGACACAGTTTCTCTCTCTCACACACACACAGGTTCTGTCTCACATACACAGACACAGTTTCTCTCTCTCTCTCACACACACACACTTTCTGTCTCACAAACACAGACACAGTTTCTCTCTCACACACACACACACACTTTCCGTCTCACATACACACACACAGTTTCTCTCTCTCACACACACACACACTTTCTGTCTCACATACACAGACACAGTTTCTCTCTCTCTCTCTCTCACACACACACTTTCTGTCTCACATACACAGACACAGTTTCTCTCTCTCTCTCTCTCTCTCGCACACACCTTCTGTCTCACATACACAGACAGAGTTTCTCTCTCTCTCACACGCACACACACCTTCTGTCTCACATACACAGACACAGTTTCTCTCTCTCTCTCACACACACACCTTCTGTCTCTCATACACAGACACAGTTTCTCTCTCTCTCTCTCTCTCACACACACACTTTCTGTCTCACATACACAGACACAGTTTCTCTCTCTCTCACACATACACACACTTTCTGTCTCACAAACACAGACACAGTTTCTCTCTCTCACACACACACACGTTCTGTCTCACATACACAGACACAGTTTCTCTCTCTCTCACACACACACACACTTTCTGTCTCACATACACAGACAGAGTTTCTCTCTCTCTCACACGCACACACACCTTCTGTCTCACATACACAGACACAGTTTCTCTCTCTCTCTCATACACACACCTTCTGTCTCACATACACAGACACAGTTTCTCTCTCTCTCACACACACACACTTTCTGTCTCACATACATAGACACAGTTTCTCTCTCTCACACACACACACACACACTTTCTGTCTCACATACACAGACACAGTTTCTCTCTCTCTCTCTCTCTCTCACACACACACACACAGACACCTTCTGTCTCATATACACAGACAAAGTTTCTCTCTCTCTCTCACACCCACACACCTGTCTCACATACAAAGACACAGTTTCTCTCTCTCTCTCACACACACACACTTTCTGTCTCACAAACACAGACACAGTTTCTCTCTCTCACACACACACACACTTTCTGTCTCACATACACACACACAGTTTCTCTCTCACACACACACACACTTTCTGTCTCACATACACAGACACAGTTTCTCTCTCTCTCTCTCTCTCACACACACTTTCTGTCTCACAGACACAGACACAGTTTCTCTCTCTCTCTCTCTCTGTCTCGCACACACCTTCTGTCTCACATACACAGACAGAGTTTCTCTCTCTCTCACACGCACACACACCTTCTGTCTCACATACACAGACACAGTTTCTCTCTCTCTCTCACACCCACACACCTCCTGTCTCACATACACAGACACAGTTTCTCTCTCTCTCTCACACACACACACTTTCTGTCTCACATACACAGATACAGTTTCTCTCTCTCACACACACACACACTTTCTGTCTCACAAACACAGACACAGTTTCTCTCTCTCTCTCTCACACACACTTTCTGTCTCTCATACACAGACACAGTTTCTCTCTCTCTCTCACACACACACACTTTCTGTCTCACATACACAGACACAGTTTCTCTCTCTCTCACACACACACACTTTCTGTCTCACATACACAGACACAGTTTCTCTCTCTCTCTCACACACACACACTTTCTGTCTCACATACACAGACACAGTTTCTCTCTCTCACACACACACACGTTCTGTCTCACAGACACAGACACAGTTTCTCTCTCTCTCTCACACACACACACTTTCTGTCTCACAAACACCGACACAGTTTCTCTCTCTCACACACACACACACGTTCTGTCTCACATACACAGACACAGTTTCTCTCTCACTCTCACACACACACACACACACACAGACACCTTCTGTCTCATATACACAGACAAAGTTTCTCTCTCTCTCTCACACCCACACACCTCCTGTCTCACATACACAGACACAGTTTCTCTCTCTCTCTCACACACACACACTTTCTGTCTCACAAACACAGACACAGTTTCTCTCTCTCTCTCTCACACACACTTTCTGTCTCTCATACACAGACACAGTTTCTCTCTCTCTCTCACACACACACACTTTCTGTCTCACAAACACAGACACAGTTTCTCTCTCTCTCTCACACACACACACACTTTCTGTCTCACATACACAGACACAGTTTCTCTCTCTCTCTCTCACACACACTTTCTGTCTCTCATACACAGACACAGTTTCTCTCTCTCTCTCACTCACACACTCTTTCTGTCTCACATACACAGACACAGTTTCTCTGTCTCTCACACACACACACACTTTCTGTCTCACAAACACAGACACAGTTTCTCACTCTCTCTCTCTCACACACACTTTCTGTCTCTCATACACAGACACAGTTTCTCTCTCTCTCTCACACACACACACTTTCTGTCTCACATACACAGACACAGTTTCTCTCTCTCTCACACACACACACTTTCTGTCTCACATACACAGACACAGTTTCTCTCTCTCTCTCTCACACACACACACTTTCTGTCTCACATACACAGACACAGTTTCTCTCTCTCTCTCACACACACACACTTTCTGTCTCACATACACAGACACAGTTTCTCTCTCTCACACACACACACTTTCTGTCCCACATACACAGACACAGTTTCTCACTCTCTCTCTCTCACACACACTTTCTGTCTCACATACACAGACACAGTTTCTCTCGCTCTCTCACACCCACAACTTCTGTCTCACATAGACAGACACAGTTTCTCTCTCTCTCACACAGACACACACTTTTTGTCTCACATACACAGACACAGTTTCTCTCTCTCACACACACGCACATTTTCTGTCTCACATACACAGACACAGGTACTCTCTCTCTCTCTCTCTCACACACACTTTCTGTCTCACATACACAGACACAGTTTCTCTCTCTCTCACACATACACACACTTTCTGTCTCACAAACACAGACACAGTTTCTCTCTCTCTCACACATACACACACTTTCTGTCTCACATACACAGACACAGTTTCTCTCTCTCTCTCACACACACACACTTTCTGTCTCACAAACACAGACACAGTTTCTCTCTCTCTCACACACACACTTTCTGTCTCACAAACACAGACACAGTTTCTCTCTCTCTCAGACACACACACGTTCTGTCTCACATACACAGACACAGTTTCTCTCTCTCTCTCACACACACACACTTTCTGTCTCACAAACACTCACACAGTTTCTCTCTCTCACACGCACACACACTTTCTGTCTCACAAACACAGACACAGTTTCTCTCTCTCTCACACACACACACGTTCTGTCTCACATACACAGACACAGTTTCTCTCTCTCTCACACACACACACGTTCTGTCTCACATACACAGACAAAGTTTCTCTCCCTCTCTCACTCACACACAGTTTCTGTCTCACAAACACAGACACAGTTTCTCTCTCTCACACACACACACTTTCTGTCTCACATACACACACACAGTTTCTATCTCTCACACACACACACACTTTCTGTCTCACATACACAGACACAGTTTCTCTCTCTCTCTCTCTCACACACACACTTTCTGTCTCACATACACAGACACAGTTTCTCTCTCTCTCACACACACACACTTTCTGTCTCACATACACAGACACAGTTTCTCTCTCTCTCTCTCTCTCTCACACACACACTTTCTGTCTCACATACACAGACACAGATTCTCTCTCTCTCTCTCACACACACACTTTCTGTCTCACATACACAGACACAGTTTCTCTCTCTCTCTCACACACACACTTTCTGTCTCACATACACCGACACAGTTTCTCGCTCTCTCACACACACACACTTTCTGTCTCACTTACACAGACACAGTTTCTCTCTCTCTCTCTCTCACACACTTTCTGTCTCACATACACAGACACAGTTTCTCGCTCTCTCTCACACACACACTTTCTGTCTCACATACACAGACACAGTTTCTCTCTCTCTCTCCCACACACACTTTCTGTCTCACATACACAGACACAGTTTTTCTCTCTCTATCACACAAACACACACATTCTGTCTCACATGCACAGACACAGTTTCTCTCTCTCTCTCTCACACACACACTTTCTGTCTCACATACACAGACACAGTTTCTCTGTCTCTCTCACACACACACACACACTTTCTGTCTCACAAACACAGACACAGTTTCTCTCTCTCTCACACACACACTTTCTGTCTCACAAACACAGACACAGTTTCTCTCTCTCTCAGACACACACACGTTCTGTCTCACATACACAGACACAGTTTCTCTCTCTCTCTCACACACACACACTTTCTGTCTCACAAACACTCACACAGTTTCTCTCTCTCACACGCACACACACTTTCTGTCTCACAAACACAGACACAGTTTCTCTCTCTCTCACACACACACACGTTCTGTCTCACATACACAGACACAGTTTCTCTCTCTCTCACACACACACACGTTCTGTCTCACATACACAGACAAGGTTTCTCTCCCTCTCTCACTCACACACAGTTTCTGTCTCACAAACACAGACACAGTTTCTCTCTCTCACACACACACACTTTCTGTCTCACATACACACACACAGTTTCTATCTCTCACACACACACACACTTTCTGTCTCACATACACAGACACAGTTTCTCTCTCTCTCTCTCACACACACACTTTCTGTCTCACATACACAGACACAGTTTCTCTCTCTCTCACACACACACACTTTCTGTCTCACATACACAGACACAGTTTCTCTCTCTCTCTCTCTCTCTCTCTCACACACACACTTTCTGTCTCACATACACAGACACAGATTCTCTCTCTCTCTCTCACACACACACTTTCTGTCTCACATACACAGACACAGTTTCTCTCTCTCTCTCACACACACACTTTCTGTCTCACATACACCGACACAGTTTCTCGCTCTCTCACACACACACACTTTCTGTCTCACTTACACAGACACAGTTTCTCTCTCTCTCTCTCTCACACACTTTCTGTCTCACATACACAGACACAGTTTCTCGCTCTCTCTCACACACACACTTTCTGTCTCACATACACAGACACAGTTTCTCTCTCTCTCCCCCACACACACTTTCTGTCTCACATACACAGACACAGTTTTTCTCTCTCTATCACACAAACACACACATTCTGTCTCACATGCACAGACACAGTTTCTCTCTCTCTCTCTCACACACACACTTTCTGTCTCACATACACAGACACAGTTTCTCTGTCTCTCTCACACACACACACACACTTTCTGTCTCACATACAAAGACACAGTATCTCTCTCTCTCACACACACACACTTTCTGTCTCACTTACACAAACGCAGTTTGTCTCTCTCTCGCACACACACTTTCTGTCTCACATACAGACACAGTTTCTCTCTCTCACACACACACACACTTTCGGTCTCACATACACAGACACAGATTCTCTTTCTCTCTCTCTCTCTCACACACACAACTGCTGTCTCACATACACAGACACAGTTTCTCTCTCTCTCACACAAACACACACACTTTCTGTATCACATACACAGGCACAGTTTCTCTCTCTCTCTCACACACACACTTTCTGCCTCACATACACAGACACTGTTTCTCTCTCTCTCTCACACATACACTTTCTGTCACACATACACAGACACAGTTTGTCTCTGTGTCTCACACACACACTTTCTGTCTCACAAACACAGACACAGTTTCTCTCTCTCTCTCACACACACCTTCAGTCTCACAAACATAGACACAGTTTCTCTCTCTCTCACACACACACACTTTCTGTCTCGCATACACAGACACAGTTTCTCTCTCTCTCTCACACACACACACTTTCTGTCTCATATACACAGACAAGTTTCTCTCTCTCTCACACACACACACTTTCTGTCTCACATACACAGACAAGTTTCTCTCTCTCTCACACACACACACTTTCTGTCTCACATACACAGAGACAGTTTCTCTCTCTCTCCCACACACACTTTCTGTCTCACGTACACAGGCGCAGTTTTTCTCTCTCTCACACACACACACACTTTCTGTCTCACATACATAGACACAGTTTCTCTCTCTCTCTCTGACACACACACTTTCTGTCTCACATACACAGACACAGTTTCTCTCTGTCTCTCTCTCTCACACACACACTTTCTGTCTCACATACACAGACACAGTTTCTCTCTCTCTCTCACACACACACACCTTGTGTCTCACATACACACACACAGTTTCTCTCTCTCTCTCACACACACACACTTTCTGTCTCACATACACAGACACAGTTTCTCTCTCTCTCTCACACACACACACACACACTTTCTGTCTCACATACACAGGCACAGTTTCTCTCTCTCTCGCACACACACACACTTTCTGTCTCACATACACAGACACAGTTTCTCTCTCTCTCTCACACACACACACTTTCTGTCTCACATACACAGACACAGTTTCTCTCTCTCTCACACACACATACTTTCTGTCTCACAAACACAGACACAGTTTCTCACTCTCTCTCTCTCACACACACTTTCTGTCTCTCATACACAGACACAGTTTCTCTCTCTCTCTCACACACACACACTTTCTGTCTCACATACACAGACGCAGTTTCTCTCTCTCACACACACACACACTTTCTGTCTCACATACACAGACACAGTTTCTCTCTCTCTCTCACACACACACACACTTTCTGTCTCACATACACAGACACAGTTTCTCTCTCTCTCTCACACACACACACTTTCTGTCTCACATACACAGACACAGTTTCTCTCTCTCACACACACACACTTTCTGTCCCACATACACAGACACAGTTTCTCACTCTCTCTCTCTCACACACACTTTCTGTCTCACATACACAGACACAGTTTCTCTCGCTCTCTCACACACACAACTTCTGTCTCACATAGACAGACACAGTTTCTCTCTCTCTCTCACTCACACACACTTTTTGTCTCACATACACAGACACAGTTTCTCTCTCTCACACACACGCACATTTTCTGTCTCACATACACAGACACAGGTACTCTCTCTCTCTCTCTCTCACACACACTTTCTGTCTCACATACACAGACACAGTTTCTCTCTCTCTCACACATACACACACTTTCTGTCTCACAAACACAGACACAGTTTCTCTCTCTCTCACACATACACACACTTTCTGTCTCACATACACAGACACAGTTTCTCTCTCTCTCTCACACACACACACTTTCTGTCTCACAAACACAGACACAGTTTCTCTCTCTCTCACACACACACTTTCTGTCTCACAAACACAGACACAGTTTCTCTCTCTCTCAGACACACACACGTTCTGTCTCACATACACAGACACAGTTTCTCTCTCTCTCTCACACACACACACTTTCTTTCTCACAAACACTCACACAGTTTCTCTCTCTCACACGCACACACACTTTCTGTCTCACAAACACAGACACAGTTTCTCTCTCTCTCACACACACACACGTTCTGTCTCACATACACAGACACAGTTTCACTCTCTCTCACACACACACACGTTCTGTCTCACATACACAGACAAAGTTTCTCTCCCTCTCTCACACACACACAGTTTCTGTCTCACAAACACAGACACAGTTTCTCTCTCTCACACACACACACACTTTCTGTCTCACATACACACACACAGTTTCTATCCCTCACACACACACACACTTTCTGTCTCACATACACAGACACAGTTTCTCTCTCTCTCTCTCTCACACACACACACTTTCTGTCTCACATACACAGACACAGTTTCTCTCTCTCTCACACACACACACTTTCTGTCTCACATACACAGACACAGTTTCTCTCTCTCTCTCTCTCTCTCACACACACACTTTCTGTCTCACATACACAGACACAGATTCTCTCTCTCTCTCTCACACACACACTTTCTGTCTCACATACACAGACACAGTTTCTCTCTCTCTCTCACACACACACTTTCTGTCTCACATACACCGACACAGTTTCTCGCTCTCTCACACACACACACTTTCTGTCTCACTTACACAGACACAGTTTCTCTCTCTCTCTCACACACACTTTCTGTCTCACATACACAGACACAGTTTCTCGCTCTCTCTCACACACACACTTTCTGTCTCACATACACAGACACAGTTTCTCTCTCTCTCTCCCACACACACTTTCTGTCTCACATACACAGACATAGTTTTTCTCTCTCTATCACACAAACACACACATTCTGTCTCACATGCACAGACACAGTTTCTCTCTCTCTCTCACACACACACACTTTCTGTCTCACATACAAAGACACAGTATCTCTCTCTCTCACACACACACACTTTCTGTCTCACTTACACAGACGCAGTTTGTCTCTCTCTCGCACACACACTTTCTGTCTCACATACAGACACAGTTTCTCTCTCTCTCTCACACACACACTTTCGGTCTCACATACACAGACACAGATTCTCTTTCTCTCTCTCTCTCTCACACACACAACTGCTGTCTCACATACACAGACACAGTTTCTCTCTCTCTCACACAAACACACACACTTTCTGTATCACATACACAGGCACAGTTTCTCTCTCTCTCTCACACACACACTTTCTGCCTCACATACACAGACACTGTTTCTCTCTCTCTCTCACACATACACTTTCTGTCACACATACACAGACACAGTTTGTCTCTGTGTCTCACACACACACTTTCGGTCTCACAAACACAGACACAGTTTCTCTCTCTCTCTCACACACACCTTCAGTCTCACAAACATAGACACAGTTTCTCTCTCTCTCACACACACACACTTTCTGTCTCGCATACACAGACACAGTTTCTCTCTCTCTCTCACACACACACACTTTCTGTCTCACATACACAGACAAGTTTCTCTCTCTCTCACACACACACACTTTCTGTCTCACATACACAGACAAGTTTCTCTCTCTCTCACACACACACACTTTCTGTCTCACATACACAGAGACAGTTTCTCTCTCTCTCCCACACACACTTTCTGTCTCACGTACACAGGCACAGTTTTTCTCTCTCTCACACACACAGACTTTCTGTCTCACATACATAGACACAGTTTCTCTCTCTCTCTCTGACACACACACTTTCTGTCTCACATACACAGACACAGTTTCTCTCTGTCTCTCTCTCTCACACACACACTTTCTGTCTCAGTACACAGACACAGTTTCTGTCTCTAACACACACACTTTCTGTCTCACATACACAGACACAGTTTCTCTCTCTCTCTCTCACACACACACCTTGTGTCTCACATACACACACACAGTTTCTCTCTCTCTCTCACAAACACACACAAACACACTTTCTGTCTCACATACACAGACACAGTTTCTCTCTCTCTCTCTCTCACACACACACACACACACTTTCTGTCTCACATACACAGACACAGTTTTTCTCTCTCTCTCTCACACACACACACTTTCTGTCTCACATACACAGACACAGTTTCTCTCACTCTCTCACACACACACACTTTCTGTCTCACATACACAGACACAGTTTCTCTCTCTCTCTCTGACACACACACTTTCTGTCTCACATAAACAGACACAGGTTCTCTCTGTCTGTCTCTCACACACACACTTTCTATCTAACATACACAAACACAGTTTTTCTCTCTCTCACACACACACTTTCTGTCTCACATACACAGACACAGTTTCTCTCTCTCTCTCTCACACACACACCTTCTGTCTCACATACACAGACAGTTTCTCTCTCTCTCACACACACACACTTTCTGTCTCACATACACAGACACAGTTTCTCCCTCTCTCTCACACACACACTATCTGTCTCACATACACAGACGCAGTTTCTCTCTCTCTCTCACACACACTTTCTGTCTAACATACACAGACACAGTTTCTCTCTCTCTCGCACACACACTTTCTGTCTCACATACACAGACACAGTTTCTCTCTCTCACACACACACACACACACTTTCTGTCTCACATACACAGACACAGTTTCTCTCTCTCTCTCTCACACACACACACACTTTCTGTCTCACATACACAGATAGTTTCTCTCTCTCTCTCTCACACACGCACTTTCTGTCTCACATATACAGACACAGTTTCTCTCTTTCTCTCTCTCTCTCACACACACACGTTCTGTCTCAGATACACAGACATCGTTTCTCACTCTCTCTCTCTCTCTCACACACACTTTCTGTCTCACGTACACAGACACAGTTTCTCTCTCTCTCTCACACACACACACACACACACTTTCTGTCTCACATACACAGACACAGTTTCTCTTTCTCTCTCTCACACACACACACTTTCTGTCTCACATACACAGACACAGTTTCTCTCTCTCTCACACACACACACTTTCTGTCTCACATACACAGACACAGTTTCTCTCTCTCTCACACACACACACACTTTCTGTCTCACATACACAGACACCGTTTCTCTCTCTCACACACACACACTTTCTGTCTCACATACACAGATAGTTTCTCTCTCTCTCACACACACTTTCAGTCTCACATACACAGGCACAGTTTCTCCCTCTCTCTCACACACACACACGTTCTGTCTCACATACATAGACACAGTTTCTCTCCCTCTCTCACACACACACACTTTCTGTCTCACAAACACAGACACAGTTTCTCTCTCTCACACACACACACACTTTCTGTCTCACATACACACACACAGTTTCTCTCTCTCACACACACACACACTTTCTGTCTCACATACACAGACACAGTTTCTCTCTCTCTCTCACACACACACACACACACACTTTCTGTCTCACATACACAGACACAGTTTCTCTCTCTCTCTCACACACACACACTTTCTGTCTCACATACACAGACACAGTTTCTCTCACTCTCTCACACACACACACTTTCTGTCTCACATACACAGACACAGTTTCTCTCTCTCTCTCTGACACACACACTTTCTGTCTCACATAAACAGACACAGGTTCTCTCTGTCTGTCTCTCACACACACACTTTCTATCTAACATACACAAACACAGTTTTTCTCTCTCTCACACACACACTTTCTGTCTCACATACACAGACACAGTTTCTCTCTCTCTCTCTCACACACACACCTTCTGTCTCACATACACAGACAGTTTCTCTCTCTCTCACACACACACACTTTCTGTCTCACATACACAGACACAGTTTCTCCCTCTCTCTCACACACACACTATCTGTCTCACATACACAGACACAGTTTCTCTCTCTCTCTCACACACACTTTCTGTCTAACATACACAGACACAGTTTCTCTCTCACACACGCACACACACTTTCTGTCTCACATACACACACACAGTTTCTCTCTCTCACACACACACACACACACTTTCTGTCTCACATACACAGACACAGTTTCTCTCTCTCTCTCTCACACACACACACTTTCTGTCTCACATACACAGACACAGTTTCTCTCTCTCTCTCTCACACACACACTTTCTGTCTCACATATACAGACACAGTTTCTCTCTTTCTCTCTCTTTCTCACACACACACGTTCTGTCTCAGATACACAGACATCGTTTCTCACTCTGTCTCTCTCTCTCACGCACACTTTCTGTCTCACGTACACAGACACAGTTTCTCTCTCTCTCTCACACACACACACACACTTTCTGTCTCACATACACAGACACAGTTTCTCTCTCTCTCTCTCACACACACACACTTTCTGTCTCACATACACAGACACAGTTTCTCTCTCTCTCACACACACACACTTTCTGTCTCACATACACAGACACCGTTTCTCTCTCTCACACACACACACTTTCTGTCTCACATACACAGATAGTTTCTCTCTCTCTCACACACACTTTCAGTCTCACATACACAGGCACAGTTTCTCCCTCTCTCTCACACACACACACGTTCTGTCTCACATACACAGACACAGTTTCTCTCCCTCTCTCACACACACACACTTTCTGTCTCACAAACACAGACACAGTTTCTCTCTCTCTCACACACACACACTTTCTGTCTCACATACACACACACAGTTTCTCTCTCTCACACACACACACACTTTCTGTCTCACATACAAAGACACAGTTTCTCTCTCTCTCTCACACACACACTTTCTGCCTCACATACACAGACACAGTTTCTCTCTCTCTCACACACACACACTTTCTGTCTCACATACACAGACACAGTTTTTCTCTCTCTCTCTCACACACACACTTTCTGTCTCACATACACAGACACAGATTCTCTCTCTCTCTCTCACACACACACATTCTGTCTCACATACACAGACACAGTTTCTCTCTCTCTCACACACACACACCTTCTGTCTCACATATACAGACACAGTTTCTCTCTCTCTCTCACACACACACTTTCTGTCTCACATACACAGACACAGTTTCCCTGTCTCTCTCTCACACACACACACACACACTTTCTGTCTCACATACAAAGACACAGTTTCTCTCTCTCTCACACACACACACTTTCTGTCTCACTTACACAGACGCAGTTTGTCTCTCTCTCGCACACACACTTTCTGTCTCACATACAGACACAGTTTCTCTCTCTCACACACACACACTTTCTGTCTCACATACACAGACACAGTTTCTCTTTCTCTCTCTCTCTCTCACACACACAACTTCTGTCTCACATACACAGACACAGTTTCTCTCTCTCTCACACAAACACACACACTTTCTGTATCACATACACAGGCACAGTTTCTCTCTCTCTCACACACACACACTTTCTGCCTCACATACACAGACACAGTTTCTCTCTCTCTCACACACACACACTTTCTGTCACACATACACAGACACAGTTTGTCTCTGTCTCTCACACACACACTTTCTGCCTCACAAACACAGACACAGTTTCTCTCTCTCTCACACACACACACACACACACCTTCAGTCTCACAAACATAGACACAGTTTCTCTCTCTCTCACACACACACACTTTCTGTTTCGCACACACAGACACAGTTTCTCTCACTCTCTCACACACACACACTTTCTGTCTGACATACACAGACACAGTTTCTCTCTCTCTCTCACACACACACACACACACACACACACTTTCTGTCTCACATACACAGACACAGTTTCTCTCTCTCACACACACACAGACTTTCTGTCTCACATACACAGACACAGTTTCTCTCTCTCTCACACACGCACACACTTTCTGTCTCACATACACAGACACCGTTTCTCTCTCTCTCACACACACACACACACTTTCTGTCTCACATACACAGATAATTTCTCTCTCTCTCACACACACTTTCAGTCTCACATACACAGGAACAGTTTCTCCCTCTCTCTCACACACACACACTTTCTGTCTCACATACACAGACACAGTTTCTCTCTCTCTCACACACACACACTTACTGTCTCACATACACAGACACAGTTTCTCTCTCTCTCTCTCTCACACACACTTTCTGTCTCACATAGACAGACACAGTTTCTCTCTCTCTCTCACACACACACACTTTCTGTCTCACATACACAGACACAGTTTCTCTCGCTCTCTCACACACACAACTTCTGTCTCACATAGACAGACACAGTTTCTCTCTCTCTCACACAGACACACACTTTTTGTCTCACATACACAGACACAGTTTCTCTCTCTCACACACACGCACATTTTCTGTCTCACATACACAGACACAGGTACTCTCTCTCTCTCTCTCTCACACACACTTTCTGTCTCACATACACAGACACAGTTTCTCTCTCTCTCTCACACAGACACACTTTCTGTCTCACATACACAGACACAGTTTCTCTCGCGCTCTCACACACACACGTTGTGTCTCACATACACAGACACAGTTTCTCTCTCTCTCTCACACACACACACTTTCTGTCTCACAAACACAGACACAGTTTCTCTCTCTCACACACACACACACGTTCTGTCTCACATACACTGACACAGTTTCTCTCCCTCTCTCACACACACACACTTTCTGTCTCACAAACACAGACACAGTTTCTCTCTCTCTCACACACACACACTTTCTGTCTCACATACACAGACACAGTTTCTCTCTCTCTCTCTCTCTCACACACACACTTTCTGTCTCCCATACACAGACACAGATTCTCTCTCTCTCACACACACACTTTCTGTCTCACATACACAGACACAGTTTCTCTCTCTCTCTCACACACACACCTTCTGTCTCACATATACAGACACAGTTTCTCTCTCTCTCTCACACACACACTTTCTGTCTCACATACACAGACACAGTTTCTCGCTCTCTCTCACACACACACTTTCTGTCTCACTTACACAGACATAGTTTCTCTCTCTCTCTCTCTCACACACATACAGTTACTGTCTCACATACACAGACACAGTTTCTCTCTCTCTCTCCCACACACACTTTCTGTCTCACATACACAGACACAGTTTTTCTCTCTCTGTCACACAAACACACACATTCTGTCTCACATGCACAGACACAGTTTCTCTCTCTCTCTCTCACACACACTTTCTGTCTCACATACACAAACACAGTTTCTCTGTCTCTCTCACACACACACACACACTTTCTGTCTCACATACAAAGACACAGTTTCTTTCTCTCTCACACACACACACTTTCTGTCTCACTTCCACAGACGCAGTTTGTCTCTCTCTCGCACACACACTTTCTGTCTCACATACAGACATAGTTTCTCTCTCTCTCGCACACACACTTTCTGTCTCACATACAGACATAGTTTCTCTCTCTCACACACACACACTTTCTGTCTCACATGCACAGACACAGTTTCTCTTTCTCTCTCTCTCACACACACAACTTCTGTCTTACATGCACAGACACAGTTTCTCTCTCTCTCTCACACACACACTTTCTGCCTCACATACACAGACACAGTTTCTCTCTCTCTCTCTCACACACACTTTCTGTCACACATACAAAGACACAGTTTGTCTCTGTCTCTCACACACACACTTTCTGTCTCACAAACACAGACACAGTTTCTCTCTCTCTCTCACACACACACACACACACACACCTTCAGTCTAACAAACATAGACAAAGTTTCTCTCTCTCTCACACACACACACACTTTCTGTCGCACATACACAGACACAGTTTCTCTCTCTCACACACACACTATCTGTCTCGCATACACAGACACAGTTTCTCTCTCTCTCTCACACACACACACTTTCTGTCGAACATACACAGACACAGTTTCTCTCTCTCGCACACACACTTTCCGTCACACATACACAGACACAGTTTCTCTCTCTCTCTCTCACGCACACTTTCTGTCTCACATTCACAGACAAGTTTCTCTCTCTCTCACACACACACACTTTCTGTCTCACATACACAGAGACAGTTTCTCTCTCTCACTCACAACACACACACTTTCTGTCTCACATGCACAGACACAGTTTCTCTCTCTCTCTCACACACACTTTCTGTCTCACGTACACAGGCACAGTTTCTCTCTCTCTCTCACACACACACTTTCTGTCTCACATACATAGACACAGTTTCTCTCTCTTTCTCTGACACACACACTTTCTGTCTGACATACACAGACACAGTTTCTCTCTGTCTCTCTCTCTCACACACACACTTTCTGTCTCAGTACACAGACACAGTTTCTCTCTCTCACACACACACTTTCTGTCTCACATACACAGACACAGTTTCTCTCTCTCTCTCACACACACACACCTTCTGTCTCACATACACAGACAGTTTCTCTCTCTCTCACACACACTTTCAGTCTCACATACACAGACACAGTTTCTCTCTCTCTCTCTCACACACACACACACACTTTCTGTCTCACATACACAGACACAGTTTCTCTCTCTCTCTCACACACACACACACACACTTTCTGTCTCACATACACAGACACAGTTTCTCTCTCTCACACACACACACACTTTCTGTCTCACATACACAGACACAGTTTCTCTCACTCTCTCTCACACACACACACACACTTTCTGTCTCACATACACAGACACAATTTCTCTCTCTCTCTCTCACACACACACACACACTTTCTGTCTCACATACACAGACACAGTTTCTCTCTCTCTCTCTCTCACACACACACACACTTTCTGTCTCACATACACAGACACAGTTTCTCTCTCTCACACACACACACTTTCTGTCTCACATACACAGACACAGTTTCTCCCTCTCACACACACACACACACACTTTCTGTCTCACATACACAGACACAGTTTCTCTCACTCTCTCACACACACACACTTTCTGTCTCACATACACAGAACAGTTTCTCCCTCTCTCTCACACGCACGCTATCTGTCTCACATACACAGACACAGTTTCTCTATCTCTCTCACACACACTTTCTGTCTAACATACACAGACACAGTTTCTCTCTCTCTCTCTCTCACACACACACTTTCTGTCTCACATATACAGACACAGTTTCTCTCTTTCTCTCTCTCTCTCACACACACACACGTTCTGTCTCAGATACACAGACATCGTTACTCACTCTCTCTCTGTCTCTCTCTCACACACACTTTCTGTCTCACGTACACAGACACAGTTTCTCTCTCTCTCACACACACACACTTTCTGTCTCACATACACAGACAGTTTCTCTCTCTCACACACACCTTCTGTCTCACATACACAGACACAGATTCTCTCTCTCTCTCTCTCTCACACACTTTCTGTCTCACATACACAGACACAGTTTCTCTCTCTCTCACACACACACACTTTCTGTCTCACATACACAGACAGTTTCTCTCTCTCACACACACCTTCTGTCTAACATACACAGACACAGATTCTCTCTCTCTCTCTCTCACACACACTTTCTGTCTCACATACACAGACACAGTTTCTCTCTCTCTCTCTCTCTCTCTCACACACTTTCTGTCTCAGATACACAGACACAGTTTCTCTCTCTCTCTCTCTCACACACTTTCTGTCTCACATGCAAAGACACAGATTCTCTCTCTCTCTCTCTCACACACTTTCTGTCTCACATACACAGACACAGTTTCTCGCTCTCTCTCTCTCACACACTTTCTGTCTCACATACACAGACACAGTTTCTCTCTCTCTCTCTCTCTCACACACACTTTCTGTCTCACATACACAGACACAGATTCTCTCTCTCTCTCTCACACACTTTCTGTCTCACATACACAGACACAGTTTCTCTCTCTCTCTCTCTGTCTCACACACACTTTCTGTCTCACATACACTTTCTGTCTCACATACACAGACACAGATTCTCTCTATCTCTCTCTCTCTCTCACACACTTTCTGTCTCACATACACAGACACAGTTTCTCTCTCTCACACGCACACAGCTTCTGTCTCACATACACAGACACAGTTTCTCTCTCTCGCACACACACTTTCTGTCTCACATACACAGACACAGTTTCTCTCTCTCTCACACAAACACACACTTTCCGTCACACATACACAGACACAGTTTCTCTCTCTCTCTCTCACGCACACTTTCTGTCTCACATACACAGACAAGTTTCTCTCTCTCACTCACAACACACACACTTTCTGTCTAACATACACAAACACAGTTTTTCTCTCTCTCACACACATACTTTCTGTCTCACATACACAGACACAGTTTCTCTCTCTCTCTCTCACACACACACACACTTTCTGTCTCACATACACAGATAGTTTCTCTCTCTCTCGCACACACTTTCAGTCTCACATACACAGGCACAGTTTCTCCCTCTCTCTCACACACACACACTTTCTGTCTCACATACACAGACACAGTTTCTCTCTCTCACACACACACACTTTCTGTCTCACATACACAGACACAGTTTCTCTCTCTCTCTCTCTCACACACACTTTCTGTCTCACATAGACAGACACAGTTTCTCTCTCTCTCTCACACACACACACTTTCTGTCTCACATACACAGACACATTTTCTCTCTCTCACACACACGCACATTTTCTGTCTCACATACACAGACACAGGTACTCTCTCTCTCTCTCTCTCACACACACTTTCTGTCTCACATACACAGACACAGTTTCTCTCTCTCTCTCACACAGACACACTTTCTGTCTCACATACACAGACACAGTTTCTCTCGCTCACTCACACACGTTGTGTCTCACATACACAGACACAGTTTCTCTCTCTCTCTCACACACACACACTTTCTGTCTCACAAACACAGACACAGTTTCTCTCTCTCACACACACACACACGTTCTGTCTCACATACACTGACACAGTTTCTCTCCCTCTCTCACACACACACACTTTCTGTCTCACAAACACAGACACAGTTTCTCTCTCTCACACACACACACACTTTCTGTCTCACATACACAGACACAGTTTCTCTCTCTCTCTCTCTCTCACACACACACTTTCTGTCTCACATACACAGACACAGATTCTCTCTCTCTCTCTCTCTCACACACACACTTTCTGTCTCACATACACAGACACAGTTTCTCTCTCTCTCTCACACACACACCTTCTGTCTCACATATACAGACACAGTTTCTCTCTCTCTCTCACACACACACTTTCTGTCTCACATACACAGACACAGTTTCTCGCTCTCTCACACACACACACTTTCTGTCTCACTTACACAGACACAGTTTCTCTCTCTCTCTCTCACACACACATACAGTTACTGTCTCACATACACAGACACAGTTTCTCTCTCTCTCTCCCACACACACTTTCTGTCTCACATACACAGACACAGTTTTTCTCTCTCTGTCACACAAACACACACATTCTGTCTCACATACAAAGACACAGTTTCTCTCTCTCTCACACACACACACTTTCTGTCTCACTTACACAGACGCAGTTTGTCTCTCTCTCGCACACACACTTTCTGTTTCACATACAGACATAGTTTCTTTCTCTCTCTCACACACACACACTTTCTGTCTCACATACACAGACACAGTTTCTCTTTCTCTCTCTCTCTCACACACACAACTTCTGTCTCACATGCACAGACACAGTTTCTCTCTCTCTCACACAAACACACACACTTTCTGTCTCACTTACACAGACACAGTTTCTCTCTCTCTCTCTCACACACACATACAGTTACTGTCTCACATACACAGACACAGTTTCTCTCTCTCTCTCCCACACACACTTTCTGTCTCACATACACAGACACAGTTTTTCTCTCTCTGTCACACAAACACACACATTCTGTCTCACATGCACAGACACAGTTTCTCTCTCTCTCTCTCACACACACACTTTCTGTGTCACACACACAAACACAGTTTCTCTGTCTCTCTCACACACACACACACACACTTTCTGTCTCACATACAAAGACACAGTTTCTCTCTCTCTCACACACACACACTTTCTGTCTCACTTACACAGACGCAGTTTGTCTCTCTCTCGCACACACACTTTCTGTTTCACATACAGACATAGTTTCTCTCTCTCACACACACACACTTTCTGTCTCACATACACAGACACAGTTTCTCTTTCTCTCTCTCTCTCACACACACAACTTCTGTCTCACATGCACAGACACAGTTTCTCTCTCTCTCACACAAACACACACACTTTCTGTATCACATACACAGACACAGTTTCTCTCTCTCTCTCACACACACACTTTCTGTCACACATACAAAGACACAGTTTGTCTCTGTCTCTCACACACACACTTCCTGTCTCACAAACACAGACACAGTTTCTCTCTCTCTCTCACACACACACACACACACACACACACACACCTTCAGTCTCACAAACATAGACAAAGTTTCTCTCTCTCTCACACACACACACACTTTCTGTCTCGCATACACAGACACAGTTTCTCTCTCTCTCTCACACACACACACTTTCTGTCGCACATACACAAACACAGTTTCTCTCTCTCGCACACACACTTTCTGTCTCACATACACAAACACAGTTTCTCTCTCTCTCACACAAACACACACTTTCCGTCACACATACACAGACACAGTTTCTCTCTCTCTCTCTCACGCACACTTTCTGTCTCACATTCACAGACAAGTTTCTCTCTCTCTCACACACACACACTTTCTGTCTCACATACACAGAGACAGTTTCTCTCTCTCACTCACAACACACACACTTTCTGTCTCACATGCACAGACACAGTTTCTCTCTCTCTCTCACACACACTTTCTGTCTCACGTACACAGGCACAGTTTCTCTCTCTCTCACACACACACACTTTCTGTCTCACATACATAGACACAGTTTCTCTCTCTTTCTCTGACACACACACTTTCTGTCTCACATACACAGACACAGTTTCTCTCTGTCTCTCTCTCTCACACACACACTTTCTGTCTCAGTACACAGACACAGTTTCTCTCTCTCACACACACTTTCTGTCTCACATACACAGACACAGTTTCTCTCTCTCTCTCTCACACACACACCTTCTGTCTCACATACACAGACAGTTTCTCTCTCTCTCACACACACTTTCAGTCTCACATACACAGACACAGTTTCTCTCTCTCTCTCTCACACACACTTTCTGTCTCACATACACAGACACAGTTTCTCTCTCTCTCTCTCACACACACACACACTTTCTGTCTCACATGCACAGACACAGTTTCTCTCTCTCTCTCTCACACACACACGCACACTTTCTGTCTCACATACACAGACACAGTTTCTCTCTCTCACACACACACACACTTTCTGTCTCACATACACAGACACAGTTTCTCTCACTCTCTCACACACACACACTTTCTGTCTCACATACACAGACACAGTTTCTCCCTCTCTCTCACACGCACGCTATCTGTCTCACATACACAGACACAGTTTCTCTATCTCTCTCACACACACTTTCTGTCTAACATACACAGACACAGTTTCTCTCTGTCTCACACACACACACACACACACACACTTTCGGTCTCACATACACAGACACAGTTTCTCTCTCTCTCTCTCACACACACACTTTCTGTCTCACATATACAGACACAGTTTCTCTCTTTCTCTCTCTCTCTCTCACACACACACGTTCTGTCTCAGATACACAGACATCGTTTCTCACTCTCTCTCTCTCTCTCTCACACACACTTTCTGTCTCACGTACACAGACACAGTTTCTCTCTCTCTCACACACACACACTTTCTGTCTCACATACACAGACAGTTTCTCTCTCTCACACACACCTTCTGTCTCACATACACAGACACAGATTCTCTCCCTCTCTCACCCACTTTCTGTCTCACATACACAGACACAGTTTCTCTCTCTCTCACACACACACACTTTCTGTCTCACATACACAGACAGTTTCTCTCTCTCACACACACCTTCTGTCTCACATACACAGACACAGATTCTCTCTCTCTCTCTCTCACACACTTTCTGTCTCACATACACAGACACAGTTTCTCTTTCTCTCTCTCTCTCACACACACAACTTCTGTCTCACATGCACAGACACAGTTTCTCTCTCTCTCACACAAACACACACACTTTCTGTCTCACTTACACAGACACAGTTTCTCTCTCTCTCTCTCACACACACATACAGTTACTGTCTCACATACACAGACACAGTTTCTCTCTCTCTCTCCCACACACACTTTCTGTCTCACATACACAGACACAGTTTTTCTCTCTCTGTCACACAAACACACACATTCTGTCTCACATGCACAGACACAGTTTCTCTCTCTCTCTCTCACACACACACTTTCTGTGTCACACACACAAACACAGTTTCTCTGTCTCTCTCTCACACACACACACACACTTTCTGTCTCACATACAAAGACACAGTTTCTCTCTCTCTCACACACACACACTTTCTGTCTCACTTACACAGACACAGTTTCTCTCTCTCTCTCACACACACACTTTCTGTCACACATACAAAGACACAGTTTGTCTCTGTCTCTCACACACACACTTCCTGTCTCACAAACACAGACACAGTTTCTCTCTCTCTCTCTCACACACACACACACACACACACACACCTTCAGTCTCACAAACATAGACAAAGTTTCTCTCTCTCTCACACACACACACACTTTCTGTCTCGCATACACAGACACAGTTTCTCTCTCTCTCTCACACACACACACTTTCTGTCGCACATACACAAACACAGTTTCTCTCTCTCGCACACACACTTTCTGTCTCACATACACAAACACAGTTTCTCTCTCTCTCACACAAACACACACTTTCCGTCACACATACACAGACACAGTTTCTCTCTCTCTCTCTCACGCACACTTTCTGTCTCACATTCACAGACAAGTTTCTCTCTCTCTCACACACACACACTTTCTGTCTCACATACACAGAGACAGTTTCTCTCTCTCACTCACAACACACACACTTTCTGTCTCACATGCACAGACACAGTTTCTCTCTCTCTCTCACAAACACACACTTTCCGTCACACATACACAGACACAGTTTCTCTCTCTCTCACACAAACACACACTTTCCGTCACACATACACAGACACAGTTTCTCTCTCTCTCTCTCACACACACACACACACTTTCTGTCTCACATACAAAGACGCAGTTTGTCTCTCTCTCGCACACACACTTTCTGTTTCACATACAGACATAGTTTCTCTCTCTCACACACACACACTTTCTGTCTCACATACACAGACACAGTTTCTCTTTCTCTCTCTCTCTCACACACACAACTTCTGTCTCACATGCACAGACACAGTTTCTCTCTCTCTCACACACACTTTCTGTATCACATACACAGACACAGTTTCTCTCTGTCTCTCTCTCTCACACACACACTTTCTGTCTCAGTACACAGACACAGTTTCTCTCTCTCACACACACTTTCTGTCTCACATACACAGACACAGTTTCTCTCTCTCTCTCACACACACACACCTTCTGTCTCACATACACAGACAGTTTCTCTCTCTCTCACACACACTTTCAGTCTCACATACACAGACACAGTTTCTCTCTCTCTCTCTCACACACACTTTCTGTCTCACATACACAGACACAGTTTCTCTCTCTCTCTCTCACACACACACACACTTTCTGTCTCACATGCACAGACACAGTTTCTCTCTCTCTCTCTCACACACACACGCACACTTTCTGTCTCACATACACAGACACAGTTTCTCTCTCTCACACACACACACACTTTCTGTCTCACATACACAGACACAGTTTCTCTCACTCTCTCACACACACACACTTTCTGTCTCACATACACAGACACAGTTTCTCCCTCTCTCTCACACGCACGCTATCTGTCTCACATACACAGACACAGTTTCTCTATCTCTCTCACACACACTTTCTGTCTAACATACACAGACACAGTTTCTCTCTGTCTCACACACACACACACACACACACACTTTCGGTCTCACATACACAGACACAGTTTCTCTCTCTCTCTCTCACACACACACTTTCTGTCTCACATATACAGACACAGTTTCTCTCTTTCTCTCTCTCTCTCTCACACACACACGTTCTGTCTCAGATACACAGACATCGTTTCTCACTCTCTCTCTCTCTCTCTCACACACACTTTCTGTCTCACGTATACAGACACAGTTTCTCTCTCTCTCACACACACACACTTTCTGTCTCACATACACAGACAGTTTCTCTCTCTCACACACACCTTCTGTCTCACATACACAGACACAGATTCTCTCTCTCTCTCACCCACTTTCTGTCTCACATACACAGACACAGTTTCTCTCTCTCTCACACACACACACTTTCTGTCTCACATACACAGACAGTTTCTCTCTCTCACACACACCTTCTGTCTCACATACACAGACACAGATTCTCTCTCTCTCTCTCTCACACACTTTCTGTCTCACATACACAGACACAGTTTCTCTCTCTCTCTCTCTCTCTCTCTCACACACTTTCTGTCTCAGATACACAGACACAGTTTCTCTCTCTCTCTCTCTCTCACACACTTTCTGTCTCACATGCAAAGACACAGATTCTCTCTCTCTCTCACACACACACTTTCTGTCTCACATACACCGACACAGTTTCTCTCTCTCTCTCTCTCTCACACACACTTTCTGTCTCACATACACAGACACAGATTCTCTCTCTCTCTCTCTCACACACACTTTCAGTCTCACATACACAGACACAGTTTCTCTCTCTCTCTCTCTGTCTCACACACAATTTCTGTCTCACATACACAGACACAGATTCTCTCTATCTCTGTCTCTCTCTCTCACACACTTTCTGTCTCACATACACAGACACAGTTTCTCTCTCTCACACGCACACAGCTTCTGTCTCACATACACAGACACAGTTTCTCTCTCTCGCACACACACTTTCTGTCTCACATACACAGACACAGTTTCTCTCTCTCTCACACAAACACACACTTTCCGTCACACATACACAGACACAGTTTCTCTCTCTCTCTCTCACGCACACTTTCTGTCTCACATACACAGACAAGTTTCTCTCTCTCACTCACAACACACACACTTTCTGTCTCACATGCACAGACACAGTTTCTCTCTCTCTCTCACACACACTTTCTGTCTCACGTACACAGGCACAGTTTCTCTCTCTCTCACACACACACTTTCTGTCTAAAATACACAAACACAGTTTTTCTCTCTCTCACACACACACTTTCTGTCTAACATACACAGACACAGTTGCTCTCTTCTCTCTCTCACACACACACCTTCTGTCTCACATACACAGTTTCTCTCTCTCTCTCACACACACACACACTTTCTGTCTCACATACACAGACACAGTTTCTCCCTCTCTCTCACACACACACTATCTGTCTCACATACACAGACACAGTTTCTCTCTCTCTCTCACACACACTTTCTGTCTAACATACACAGACACAGTTTCTCTCTCTTACACACACACACACTTTCTGTCTCACATACACAGACACAGTTTCTCTCTCTCTCTCTCACACACACACACTTTCTGTCTCACATACACAGACACAGTTTCTCTCTCTCTCTCTCACACACACACTTTCTGTCTCACATATACAGACACAGTTTCTCTCTTTCTCTCTCTCTCACACACACACGTTCTGTCTCAGATACACAGACATCGTTTCTCACTCTCTCTCTCTCTCACACACACTTTCTGTCTCACGTACACAGACACAGTTTCTCTCTCTCTCTCTCACACACACACACACACACACACTTTCTGTCTCACATACATGGACACAGTTTCTCTCTCTCTCTCACACACACACACACGCACACACTTTCTGTCTCACATACACAGACACAGTTTCTCTCTCTCTCACACACACACACTTTCTGTCTCACATACACAGACACAGTTTCTCTCTCTGTCACACACACACACTTTCTGTCTCACATACACAGATAGTTTCTCTCTCTCTCACACACACTTTCAGTCTCACATATACAGGCACAGTTTCTCCCTCTCTCTCACGCACACACACTTTCTGTCTCACATACACAGACACAGTTTCTCTCTCTCTCTCTCTCTCACACACACTTTCTGTCTCACATACACAGACACAGATTCTCTCTCTCTCTCTCTCTCACACACACACTTTCTGTCTCACAGACACAGACACAGTTTCTCTCTCTCTCTCTCACACACACACACTTTCTGTCTCACATACACAGACACAGTTTCTCTCTCTCTCTCACACACACTTTCTGTCTCACATACTCAGACACAGTTTCTCTCTCTCTCTCTCACACACACACACTTTCTGTCTCACATGCACAGACACAGTTTCTCTCTCTCTCTCACACACACTTTCTGTCTCACATACACAGACAGATTCTCTCTCTCTCTCTCTCTCACACACACTTTCTGTCTCACATACACAGACACAGTTTCTCTCTCTCACACACACACACTTTCTGTCTCACATACACAGACACAGATTCTCTCTCTCTCTCTCACACACACACGTTGTGTCTCACATACACAGACATAGTTTCTCACTCTCTCTCACACACTTTCTGTCTCACGTACACAGACACAGTTTCTCTCTCTCTCACACACACACTTTCTGTCTCACATACACAGACACACTTTCTGTCTCACATACACAGACACACTTTCTGTCTCACGTACACAGACACAGTTTTTCTCTCTCACACACACACACCTTCTGTCTCACATTCACAGACACAGTTTCTCTCTCTCTCTCACACACACACACACCGTCTGTCTCACATACACAGACACAGATTCTCTCTCTCTCTCACACACACACACACACCGTCTGTCTCACATACACAGACACAGTTTCTCTCTCTCTCTCACACACACACACACTTTCTGTCTCACATACACAGACACAGTTTCTCTCTCTCTCTCACACACACACTTTCTGTCTCACATACACAGACACAGTTTCTCTCTCTCTCTCACACACACACACTTTCTGTCTCACATACACAGTCACAGTTTCTTCTCTCTCACACACACACTTTCTGTCTCACGTACACAGACACAGTTCCTCTCTCCCTCTCACACACACACTTTCTGTCTCACATACACAGCCAGTTTCTCTCTCTGTCTCTCTCACACACACACACTTTCTGTCTCCCATACACAGACACAGTTTCTCTCTCTCTCTCTCTCACACACACACACTTTCTGTCTCACATACACAGACACAGATTCTCTCTCTCTCTCTCACACACACACGTTGTGTCTCACATACACAGACATAGTTTCTCACTCTCTCTCACACACTTTCTGTCTCACGTACACAGACACAGTTTCTCTCTCTCTCACACACACACTTTCTGTCTCACATACACAGACACACTTTCTGTCTCACATACACAGACACACTTTCTGTCTCACGTACACAGACACAGTTTTTCTCTCTCACACACACACACCTTCTGTCTCACATTCACAGACACAGTTTCTCTCTCTCTCTCACACACACACACACCGTCTGTCTCACATACACAGACACAGATTCTCTCTCTCTCTCACACACACACACACACCGTCTGTCTCACATACACAGACACAGTTTCTCTCTCTCTCTCACACACACACACACTTTCTGTCTCACATACACAGACACAGTTTCTCTCTCTCTCTCACACACACACTTTCTGTCTCACATACACAGACACAGTTTCTCTCTCTCTCTCACACACACACACTTTCTGTCTCACATACACAGTCACAGTTTCTTCTCTCTCACACACACACTTTCTGTCTCACGTACACAGACACAGTTCCTCTCTCCCTCTCACACACACACTTTCTGTCTCACATACACAGCCAGTTTCTCTCTCTGTCTCTCTCACACACACACACTTTCTGTCTCCCATACACAGACACAGTTTCTCTCTCTCTCTCTCACACACACACACACTTTCTGTCTCACATACACAGACACAGTTTCTCTCTCTCTCACACACACACACTTTCTGTCTCACATACACAGACACAGTTTCTCTCTCTCTCTCTCACACACACACACACTTTCTGTCTCACATACACATACACAGTTTCTCTCTCTCGCTCTCTCACACACACACACTTTCTGTCTCAGATACACATACACAGTTTCTCTCTCTCTCTCTCACACACACACACACTTTCTGTCTCACATACACAGACACAGTTTCTCTCTCTCTCACACACACACACTTTCTGTCTCACATACACAGACACAGTTTCTCTCTCTCTCTCTCTCACACACACACACTTTCTGTCTCACATGCACAGACACAGTTTCTCTCTCTCTCACACACACACTTTCTGTCTCACATACACAGACACAGTTTCTCTCTCTTACCCAGCTGCTTCAGAAGCTCCTCAAAGTTCTCACTGCTCTTCATTTTCCAATTCCCGCTGAAGTTCTTGGCCATCTCTCCAGCAGGTACGGAATTCCGGGATAGTACCTTCAACTTCACTGACTCGGCTTCTCTGTATCTGTCCGGCACTCCCCTCTCTCCTTATCCCTCTCTCTGCCTGACCCTGCTTCTCTCTCTCTCCGTTCCTCTGTCTCCCTCTTTCTGTCTCTCTCTCTCTCTTTGTTTCACCCTGTGTCTCTCTCTACCTCTCCCTCTCTAACTCTGTATCTCTCGCTCTCTCCCCCTCCCTCTCTCTCTCTGCCGTGACACTGTTTTCTCCTTCTGTAACTGTCTCTGTCTCTCTGTTGCTCCTTTTCCCTTTCAGTCACTTTATTTCTCTCTCTGTCTCTTTCCCACTGTCTTTCTTTCACCGTCTGCCACTCTCTCCTTCTCTCTCTCTCTCTCTCTCTCTGCCTGTCTCTGTTGATCCCTTTCCCTCTTTGTCCCTGTCTCTGTCTCTGTCTCTCTCTCTCTGTTCTCCCTCTTTACCTGTCTCCACTTACCTCTTTCCCTCCCTCCTCCTCTATCTGTCTCTCCCTCTCTCTTGACACTGTGTTCTCTCCCTCCCTTTCTCTCTCTCTCTCCCTCCCTCTCTCTGACACTCTGTGTTCTCTCCCTCCCTTTCTCTCTCTCTCTCTCCCTCCCTCTCTCTGACACTCTGTGTTCTCTCCCTCCCTTTCTCTCTCTCTCTCTCTCTCTCTCTCTCTCAATTCCTCTCCAATGAGTAACACTGCTCCAATTTCCAAACCTTTTTAAGTGGACCGTCTGAGAAAATCTGTCCCTGCGGAGTTTGAGGAGGAGTTATCGTCAGGGGTGGAGAATACGTGCATGTGTGTGTGTGTGAGCTGCAGAGAGCTTTTGATTTCAAAAAAACAGTTCCCTCGTTGGATTTCTGCCATTTATTGCCCCCTCCCAAGTGCCCGCCTCCACTTGAGAAGGTTTGGGGGGTGGGGGGAGGTGTTTGAGTCGCTCCATTTCCCTCCACCCCCCCTTTCCCCAATATGGGGTAGGGACACAGGGAGGGCATTCCACGATCCTGACCCCGAAGGGATGGCCGATATAGTTCAGAACGGTGATGGGGGGTGGAGAGCTCAGAGGGGAACTTGCAGAGGCGGGGGGGGTGGGGAGATGGTGGTCCTCAATGTATCTGCTGCCCATCGCCCCACTCCCCCACATCCCCCACCCCCACCGCGGTGGGGTGTAAGAGAGTCACTAAGTTTGCAGCATACCCAAGGACTGCTCGCTCTCTCTCGTGAGAGATCGTGGTTTCCCCTGAGGGTCATCACCCCTCCAGGCAAGAGGAGAGAGGTGGCGGAACAGATTCCCAGGGGATCCACCCTAACCCGTACATCCCTGGGCACTAAACTGTCCCATCGTGCCCAGGGATGTGTAGGTTAGGGTGGATTGGCCATGCTAAATTGTACCATAGTGCCCAGGGATGTACAGGTTAGGGTGGATTGGCCATGCTAAATTGTCCCGTAGTGTCCAGGGATGTGCAGGTTAGGGTGGATTGGCCATGCTAAATTGTCCCGTAGTGCCAAGGGATGTGCAGGTTAGGGTGGATTGGCCATGCTAAATTGTCCCATAGTGCCCCAGGGATGTGCAGGTTAGGGTGGATTGGCTATGCTAAATTGTCCCATAGTGCCCAGGGATGTGCAGGTTAGGGTGGATTGGCCATGCTAAATTGTCCCATAGTGCCCAGGGATGTGTAGGTTAGGGTGGATTGGCCATGCTAAATTGTCCCATAGTGCCCCAGGGATGTGCAGGTTAGGGTGGATTGGCCATGCTAAATTGTCCCATAGTGCCCAGGGTTGTGCAGGTTAGGATGGATTGGCCATGCTAAATTGTCCCATAGTGCCCAGGGATGTGCAGGGTAGGGTGGATTGGCCATGCTAAATTGCCCCATAGTGCCCAGGGATGTGCAGGTTAGGGTGGATTGGCCATACTAAATTGTCCCGTAGTGCCCAGGGATGTGTAGGTTAGGGTGGATTTGCCATGCCAAATTATCCCATAGTGCCCAGGGATGTGCAGGTTAGGGTGGATTGGCCATGTTAAATTGTCCCGTAGTGCCCAGGGATGTGTAGATTAGGGTGGATTGGCCATGCTAAATTGTCCCCTAGTGCCCAGGGATGTGCAGGTTAGGGTGGATTGGCCATGCTAAACTGTCCCATAGTGCCCAGGGATGTACAGGTTAGGGTGGATTGGCCATGCTAAATTGTCCCATAGTGCCCAGGGATGTACAGGTTAGGGTGGATTGGCCATGCTAAACTGTCCCATAGTGCCCAGGGATGTGTAGGATAGGGTGGATTGGCCATGCTAAATTGTCCCATAGTGCCCAGGGATGTGTAGGTTAGGGTGGATTGGCCATGCTAAATTGTCCCATAGTGCCCAGGGATGGGCAGGTTAGGGTGGATTGGCCATGTTAAATTGTCCCATAGTGCCCAGGGATGTGCAGGTTAGGGTGGATTGGCCATGCTAAATTGTCCCATTGTGCCCAGGGATGTACAGGTTAGGGTGGATTGGCCATGCTAAACTGTCCCATAGTGCCCAGGGATGTACAGGTTAGGGTGGATTGGCCATGTTAAATTGTCCCATAGTGCCCAGGGATATGCAGGTTAGGGTGGATTGGCCATGCTAAATTGTCCCATAGTGCCCAGGGATGTACAGGTTCGGGTGGATTGGCCATGCTAAACTGTCCCATAGTGCCCAGGGATGTGTAGGATAGGGTGGATTGGCCATGCTAAATTGTCCCATAGTGCCCAGGGATGTGTAGGTTAGGGTGGATTGGCCATGCTAAATTGTCCCATAGTGACCAGGGATGTGCAGGTTAGGGTGGATTGGCCATGTTAAATTGTCCCATAGTGCTCAGGGATGTGTAGGTTAGGGTGGATTGGCCATGCTAAATTGTCCCATAGTGCCCAGGGATGTGCAGGTTAGGGTGGATTGGCCATGCTAAATTGTCCCATAGTGTCCAGGGATGTGCAGGTTAGGGTGGATTGGCCGTGCTAAATTGTCTTATAGTGCCCAGGGATGTGCAGGTTAGGGTGGATTGGCCATGCTAAATTGTCCCATAGTGTTCAGCGATGTGCAGGTTAGGGTGGATTGGCCATGTTAAATTGTCCCATAGTGCCCAGGGATGTGTAGGTTAGGGTGGATTGGCCATGCTAAATTGTCCCACAGTGCCCAGGGATGTACAGGTTAGGGTGGATTGGCCATGCTAAATTGTCCCATAGTGCCCAGGGATGTGTAGGTTAGGGTGGATTGGCCATGCTAAATTGTCCCGTAGTGCCCTGGGATGTACAGGTTAGGGTGGATTGGCCATGCTAAATTGTCCCATAGTGCCCAGGGATGTGCAGGTTAGGGTGGATTGGCCATGCTAAATTGTCCCATAGTGCCCAGGGATGGGCAGGTTAGGGTGGATTGGCCATGTTAAATTGTCCCATAGTGTCCAGGGATGTGCAGGTTAGGGTGGATTGGCCATGCTAAATTGTCCCATAGTGCCCAGGGATGTGCAGGTTAGGGTGGATTGGCCATGCTAAATTGTCCCATAGTGCCCAGGGATGTGCAGGTTAGGGTGGATTGGCCATGCTAAATTGTCCTATCATGTTGGGGAATTCAGGCTTAAGGTTCGAGGGCGGGATAGTGAGGGAGAGATGGCAGGAGGGAGAGTGAGTGAGAGGGAGGGATAGTGAGGGAGAGTTGGGGGGAAGGGCCTGAGGGAGCGAGGGTGGATAGCTCAAGCTTTTCCCCAGGGTACTGGAGTCTAAAACCTGCGGGAATGGATTTAAGCCGAGAGGGGAGGGCTACAGACAGCCCAGAGGGGGCAAATATTTCACACCGAGGGTGGTGAGTGTCTGGAACAGGCTACTCGCGGTGGGCAGGAGTTACAAATTTGTCATCAATGAAACATTTGGGCCCAGTGCATGGGATATGGAGGAATATGGAGTAAACGCAGGCAAATGGGACGAGTGTCGTTGTGAAAACTGGGGCAGCATGAGGAGGGTGGGCCGAAGGGCTGTCGATCTCCGCGACTCTCCAAGACAGTTCACAGAGAGTTCTCTCTCTGTTCTCTCTCTCTCTCTCTCTCTTGGCAACCACCCTCTGCGAGAGAATGTAACTGGCCGCTTCCTGACCTCAAAGCCCAGAGGAGGGTAAAGCGATCTGATCATTGGAGGCAATAAGTCCTGGGGCAAGGAATTCCCGGAGATAATAAGTCAGCATTGGCAACGCACGCGACTCCCGGCAACAGGAACTCACTAACCCGAGATCTCCCAGAGGATCTCATCAGAAAGAATTACGGGCTGCATTGTTCCAAATAGGCCCAGACTTCAAACGCAAGGATAGCGCTGGGAAAAGATCATTAAACCAGCATGGTCATTCCGAATCACAGCAAGGGGGCACAGCACCGAGGGGGAGACAGAGAGAGAGAGAGAGAGATGGGGGATACCTGAAACAGGGAGAGACAGAGAGAGGGGTGGGGGTTTGGGTGAAACAGGGAGAGAGAGAGGGGGGGGGTGGGGGATACAGTGAAACAGGGAGAGAGAGAGAGAGGGGGGGATACGGTGAAACAGGGAGAGAGAGAGAGAGGGGTGGGGGATACGGTGAAGCAGGGGGAGAGAGAGAGGGGTGGGGGTTATGGTGAAACAGGGGGAGAGAGAGAGGGGTGGGGGATACGGTGAAGCAGGGGGAGAGAGAGAGGGGTGGGGGTTATGGTGAAACTGGGAGAGAGAGAGAGAGGGGTGGGGGTTTGGGTGAAACAGGGAGAGAGAGAGGGGGGGTGGGGGTTACAGTGAAACAGGGAGAGAGAGAGAGAGGGGGGGGTTTCAGTGAAACTGGGAGAGAGAGAGAGGGGTGGGGGTTTGGGTGAAACAGGGAGAGAGAGGGGGGGTGGGGGATACAGTGAAACAGGGAGAGAGAGAGAGGGGGGGGATACGGTGAAACAGGGAGAGAGAGAGAGAGAGGGGTGGGGGTTACAGTGAAACTGGGAGAGAGGGGGGGGGGAGCTAGAGCGTTGGATTGTACGGACTGAGGGTAAGGAGGGAGTGACTGCAGAAGAGGGAGAGTAAAGAGGACTCACAGAGAGAGAGAGACGGTGAGAATGGAAGAGACTGCTGTTGTTTGAACAGACTCACAAACCCTTCCCTGAGTTGTTCTGACTGATTCTTTATTTCTCGATGTGACCCCACTCTGTGATCTCCCTGTCCTGCTCACCTGCTTTGAACTGTCCCTCGGTACGCGGGACCATCAATTCAACTCAACTCCAATGACAGGATCGTAACAGGGAGGGGGTTGGAGCGATGTGAAGGAGGGACGGAGTGAGAGAGAGAGAGAGAGAGACAGACAGAGAGATAGGGACGCGGGTGGAGGGACTGGCAAAGAGGGAGAAGCAAGGGCAAGGAGGGTATAGGCTGAGGCAGCAGGCTGAGTGGCCTCCTGCTGCTCTGACAGGCCTCGGGACATTCAGATGGTGTTGTGGAGGGAGAGGGGAGAGTGTGAGTGAGTCCCCTGGGGAATCGTGGCTGGCTGTACAGGGAGTCTCTCTCTCTCTCTCTCTCTCTGAGCACTGACACCACCCATCTCCCCGGCCAGCACTCACTCTGAGACAAATCTGCTCCCAATTTCCAAGGCCACTGCGTCAGGCTGTTGTCAAGGCCCTGCCTTTAATTACTCAAATATTTTCCCACATTCCCACACGGTCGACACAGACCCTCATCC